>NC_045679.1:6196962-6229224 GCF_003331165.1 Xiphophorus hellerii
AAGCAATGCAACATGGCTCAACAGCAACAGCAAGGGCCCCTCCTTTTCCAGTTCAGGCATTCGCCTTGTTAGGCCTACGACAAAGATTATTTGCCCACAACTGATGAAGCCAATAGGACCTCATCACATCTGCAAAAAGCAGAGACGAGATGCTAAGGCCACTAAAACGGATCCCATTAAAAAACCTTGACTGCATCTAGAAACTGGTGGGGAAGAGCAACCTGTGGAGAGCAACCTGTGGAGAGCAACCTGTGGAGAGCAACCTGTGGAGGGCAACCTGTGGAGGGCAACCTGTGGAAAGCAACCTGTGGAGAGCAACCTGTGGAGAGCAACCTGTGGAGGGCAACCTGTGGAAAGCAACCTGTGGAGAGCAACCTGTGGAGAGCAACCTGTGGAGAGCAACCTGTGGAGGGCAACCTGTGGAGGGCAACCTGCAGAGGGCAACCTGCGGAGGGCAACCTATGGAGAGCAACCTGTGGAGAGCAACCTGCGGAGAGCAACCTGTGGAGGGCAACTCTCACTATGTTTCTCTAATCTGAACCATTTGCAAATTCAATTTTCTAGAAATTACTACCTTTGTGAGGACAATGTACATTAGTCAATAACCCCCAATTTAAATCATTTTGAAATCCTGGGGGGAACCGGAGCACCCGGAGAAAACCCCACACTAACACGGGGAGAACAGACAAACTCCCACAGAAAGAGGCGCCTGGTTGAGAATGAAGAACGCTTTTCTGTGAAGATGCAGCACTAACCACTGCATCACCGTGTTGTCCTTTTTTGTTTTTTAGTCTAAAATGTAAAATGTAATTTGGGGTTTTGAAAATGGTTCAGGACTGACCTGGACTCTTTAACTAGTTGCTTGTTTTAGAGGTTTTCTTGCTTTTCTCACCACAAATGTTTCTCCAATCTGAATCGTTTGCAAATTAAATTTTCCAGAAATTAATACTACCTTTTTTGAGGACAATTTACTTTGGTCAATAACCCTAATTTATATGGTTTTGGAAATCTGTGGGAAACCGGAGCACCCGGAGAAAAACCCACGGTCATTTTTTTGGGGGGGATCTAAAATAAGAAATATATTTTGGGGTTGCAAACGGTTCAGAAATTAAATTTTTTCCTAGTCGCTTGACTCAGAGGCTTTCTTGCTTTTCTTCTTGAACATTTGTGGTTTTCTGAGCCCCAAACAGTGTCGTATCTTCTTCCACACTGATTTTTCCTCGGCGACTGCCCCCACTGGTTCCTGTGACAGATTTTCCACAGAGCGGTCCGTCACGTCCATGGATTCTAAGTTACTCGGCATGTTTTCCGTAAAGTCATTTACCTGGTTGGGAGAGGCATCAGGAACATCAATGTTTTCTGACAGGGTTTCCTCTGTCAGACGGTCCTGATCCAGGACGCAGTGTCAGAAACCTTGTTTTCCGGGGTAGTGTCTTTCTCGTTTGGTTCTTTTTGTCTCTCAGGTCCTAATTCGTGTTTGTGTTGATGATCAGTTTCCATGTTTTCCTGCTGTGAGTTAAGCTCACAGCCGGAGGGAAGTTGTTGAAAAGCAGTCAGTTGTTTTAGGAGACTGTCTTTCTCAGCTTTAAGCTCGGTGATAATCTTCAGGACACTCATCATTTGCTCTGAATAAGTTTTAATCTCTTTATGTATATGCTGCTTAGATGTTTCTAACTGCTGCATTAGAGTCAGAACATTTCCTTCATATCTGGCTTTTAGTTCGTGGTAATTAACTGTTGCGAATTCCAGAACAGATTGCAGATGTTTTATTACCTCAGTTGATTGCCATTGGAGGAAAGAGATATCTTCTGCATTTTTCTGATTGAGGTTGTCCTTCTCTGCTCTGAGTGCCTTGATGAGCTCAACAAGATCATGTTTGGTTTTTTCCAAATTAGCTTCTGTCATATGAGTCAAATCTGCTTCATACCTCAACTTTAGTTCTTCGTATGAACCATTAATCTGTTCCAGTTCTCTCAACAGGTATTTCTCGGATTCCTTGAAGCTGCTGATCTCCTTTGACATTTTCTCTATTAAATTTTGGCCCTGTCTGATCTTGTCTTCATTGACCATCTGCATGTCAGCCTGACGTTTGATCTCACTAATGTCTGCTTCAGATTTGGACTGAAGCTCCTCGTATTTAGCCTTCATGTCGTCCAGCTCTTGTTGGAGTGCTCTGTTTTTGTCTTTTAATTCCTCAATCCTTGACATGAACGCTCGCTCTGTGGCAATATGATCTACCTTCACTGTGTCTAAGTCCTCTTGCAGCTGCTGTTTTGTTTCGCTGTCCACCTCGGAATCGATAATTGCAGGGCTGAGAGTCTCTGGATTGTTGCCCTTTTCAATTGCCTGTAGTTTTTTCTTCAACTCGATGCTCCTGCCGATGAAAATCTCCTTAAGAGCTCTCTGCCTCTCTACCTCAGCTTTTGTTTCCTCCAGTTTTGTTTGGGTGTCGTCCAGCTTTTGGTTCTGCTCAAATAATTTTGCTTTCTCCATTTTTAAAAGAGAGGCAAGTCGTTGTATCTCTATGTGGAAATCAAAGGGAGGAGGTCTGTTCCCTACCCACCCATACTGACGTCCTTTGGCTATCTCACTGATGGAACAATTTTGGCATTGATGTGCCATGTTTTGACAAAATAATACTTGTTCAAATCAGTCGGCTAACAATCTCACTGTAAAAGCGCTTTGCGTGCGTCTGAACTCCTCAGTAGTGCAGCAAGCAATGACAAGAAGGTAGAAGTTTGTTACATAGATAGAGAGCTGATGACATCACAAGCATGACTCTAGTTGTGACATCACAGATTTTTCCTTCATCTTTGGAATGTGTTACCATTGGTTACACTGTCTATGTTGTTATACAAGCAGTTTATGGAGAGACGTTTTTTTTGGCAATATTTACATAAAATGTGTGAATTTAGATTTCCAGATTTGTTTCATTGTGTCCAATGAAACATAAAACCTTTCAAACGTTTTCACACACTCACACTTTTACAAACCTGAAAACTGCAAAGAAAAATGAAACTCTCCTTTAAATCTTTGTTTTAATATGTAGCGTCGCTGCTGGCTATCTGTTTGTATTGGGACTTTTTTGTCCTCCTCTGTGATTCTGTACATTCATTTTCGCGTTTAGATGTTTTCCTGTTGGCCTTTCTTTAAACCCCTCAAGAGGCTCGGCAGCACAAACACTCAGCGATGATCGAGATCAGCGGGAGCTTACATCCATCAATCAGTTCTTGGTCCATTAAGTCCCCACAGAAATATTATCTGTTTCTTTTTGTCTCTTTTTTACTCTTGGTTTTGTGCTGCTTCTGTCTGCTGTCTCTCTTTGGATCCGTTTGGCCTGAGGTACCGGCTCTCCAGAACTAATCTAGACAAAAGTTTTCTCTTTTGTGATGTGATTAAAAAAAATGCCTCAAAGTCTTTTGTATTATTATTATTATTATTTGCTCTACAGAGCTAAAGCTGGTTGAATAATCTGTTGGTCTCCTTTCTTCCTTTTGTAGAGATATTTGATATTTGAGAGATAAGACACGCCGTGTCTTCCATTTTGTTGACCCCAGTAAAGGTTCCTCATTTCTGCCTGCTACTATGATTGAAGTCTGAGTTCTCCAGCAATCAGTGCAGAACGATTACCAATGAAACATGCAGCAGGAGATCTCTCACCTGTGCAACAACACCGGCTGTTTTACCTGGAGGTTGATACTGATGGAGCTGACAGTCTATGAAGCAACACTGACCTGAAACATAAAATATGCTGCTATAATTGGAACTCTATAATGTAATCTCAGTAAATATGTTTTATACTATGTCTGTTTTTATAAACTATCGTATCCGTAATAAAAACAGATAGGTTGCTGAATCTAGCTGATGGGTCGGTCCCGAATGTTTGGGCTGTTAGAGTCGGTTCTTTGAATTGAACCATGGGAACCGGCTCCTAGAGCCGTTCTTCATTATGAGGGCCGGGGCTGCAAACACAGTTCCTACCCAACTCTTCAAACCGCACAGTGATCGATCTGCACAGGTGCTGTGAGGAACAAAAGACAATTTTAACTCTGTTTCTCGTCCAGTAGCATAAACACTGAAATTAAGAAACCACAATCCCTGAATTAGGAGGGAATGTGGGGCAAATGTGATGAAAGATTTGCATTATTACTAAACTTCTATCACTGCTGACTATTCTATCACAACCCTGATTATTATTCATCATATAATCTGACAATTACAGTTTCCGTGACGCCAGTTTAAGGAAGTACACGGACAGTGAAGGCAATCTTACACCGAAAACTCATGAAACACTTTCACAGTTTACTGATGAGACTGGTTAAACATCGCTGTATCTGAAAACTATTTAAACATCCAGACATCCATCCATTTTCTGTTCACCCTTTGTCCTTAGTCGGGTCGGGAGGGTTGCCGGCGCCAATCTCCAGCTACGTTCCGGGCGAGAGGCGGGGTTCACCCTGGACAGGTCGCCAGTCTGTCGCAGGGCACTATTTAAACAATCAGCTCAAATTATAAATATTAAATAATCACTGGTTGGCTGTAAGGGCCAGCATATTCTACTCTGCTAGCCGTAAAAAAATAAAAATAGTAAAAATCTCAATTATGTTTAATTTAAGCTATAATTTAACTTTTATTCTACAAATTAGTTGCTTATTGGTGTCATTGAGGTTTAATTTCCTACTTTAAAAAGTGCCTTAAACGCATCTCATATCGTTCTAAGTATTTAAAATACTTAAATATCAACTTTGACCTGGACTGTTTACTATTCATCATATAATATCTAAATTACAGTTTGTGATCCGTGACAGTCTTATCTTTACTCGTACTGGTTAAAGATTATGTTTTAAACCAGATTGTTTTCCAGCTTGTTTTCCTTAAACCAGTTTTTTGTTTTAATTCTCAGTCGTATTTGTACTTAAGATCCCCATCAGTATCCCATTAGATACTGAAGTTAAAGAGGGGAACACATTCAGACAGGATTAATTTCTGTGCATTTCAGTTTTCATGGAGTTCTGTACCATGTAGAATAATTGAGTTTAGCTTTTATTTGAAGTTTCTGTGTATGACTGGATGTAAAATACTTTAGAAATGAAAGCAGTGAAATGTTCTTGTTTTTCCATAAATAAAACTCTGATGTTTGTTTGAAAGAAATCTCAAAAAAATATACACTAGTATTTTGAGCAGAATATGCTTTTTAATAACTGTAGATTTGAATAAATATTGATGGATTATTCATTGATTGTCATCGTCATTAACTGTTGCCATATTTTTAAATGTCAGCTTTAAGTAAAGCATCTAAAGATCCTTGCAATAACAGTAAAACATGAGTTTTTACACAAATTGAATTTTTTCATTTCCTCAATATCAGAATTTAAGACAGTTTTTAAAAAAAGGTCATATTCAATATATTTAGCAAATTAAAAGTATTTTTTTATCAATTAGACTGATTTAGTATGAAATAAATGAACCTTTTATTAATGTTGTAAGATATTTAATATAACTTTATGTTGAGAGGAGGCTCAAAGTGGAAAATTCAAAGGGGAACTAAAAATCGTTTACAGTTTCTTCAGTGCAGCCAAAGTGAAACACACAGGAAGCTACGGAGCTCACGAGGTAGCATTAGCTCCTCTTAGAAGGTATATTTCCGTGTTTTCAGTGAAAATGTCTTCAGTTCCGCCTCAGAGAGAGTTTATCAACGAGCAGGTAACTCCTGCTGGAGAAACATTCACAGAGTGGAAAGAAATCAACGTTAAGATGGAGGAAAGATGGAGGATCAGCGCAGACTGATGGATTTTACCCGGATACCGAGGATCATCTTACACCGGATAGGTACGAAACACCTTCATGTTTTACTGATTAATCAGGTTTAAGAAAGACGAAGCTGAAGTTGGTTTCCAATTCAAGCTTCCGATTCGGGAAATGGCTAAAGGGCGATTCCACCTATTTTTTCCTTCCGCATGTTTAATCGACTCTAGTTTAAAAACTACAACACCCAGACTCTTCAAACCTGGACTGGAGTATTCTGCTCTAATAGCAGAATATTTAAACCCAGGGACGATTCTAGGATCTGACCTTTAGGGGTCCTTAGCCCCCAGCAGTGCTAAGGACCAAGAGAAGTTATTTGTTGGTGCATTTTTCTAAACTTCACTGCTTATTTACATACATTCACATAAGAAATTAAATAGTTTTGTCCAACTAAAACCGTTAACAACTACATACAGGTCTGGAAAAAATGAAGAGACCACTGCACTAAACCCCATTGAAAACCTCCTGGTTATTCCACCAAATATTGATTTCTGAACTCTTCCTGAGTTAAAACATTTGTTTTGTTGTTTCTAAATGAATATGAACTAGTTCTCTTTGCTTTATTCAAGCTCTGAAAGCACTGCATTTTTAAATTATTTTGACCTTTTCTCATTTTCTGAAAATAAACACAAAGTTTTTGCTCGGAATTTCAGAGACATGTCAGTAGTTCAACAATCTTCATTTTATTTAAACATGTACCTATACAGTGAACCCTCGTTTTTCTCGGGGGTTGTGTTCCCAAAAGAACCCATGATAGGCGAAATCCGTGAAGCATTTACCTTTATTTTTTACAATTTTTATAAAGCATAATTACCGTATTTTCCGCACTATAAGGCGCACCACATTATAAGGCGCACCTTCAATGAATGGCCTATTTTAAAACTTTTTTTATATATAAGTTGCACCATGTTTAAGGCGCATAGAATAGACGCTACAGTAGAGGCTGGAGTTACGTTATGCATCCATTAGATGGAGCTGCGCTAAAGGGAATGTCATCAAAATAGTCAAATAGACTTAGACTGACTTTATTGTCATTTTGTATGCACAGGGTTTATACAGAACGAAATTTCGTTGCATACGGCTCAGGACAATGTTTTGAGGTTCCAATGTTGTGAGGTTACTCCAGAATAAAATAAAATACAGTATAAAATATGAATATAAATATGAATATAAAATATAAAGTGCAGGACTGACAGTAAAATGGAAGTTATTTAGCTCTGTACATGTGCAAGGTATGAAGTGGAGACCAGATTTTGAGTGCAGTCCAGTTAAGAGTTCAGCAGTCTGATGGCAAGTGGGAAAAAGCTGTTTCGGAACCTGGTGGACCTGCACCGGATGCTGCGGAACCTCTTTCCAGAGCCAGAAAAAAATCCTGTTTTTATCCAACAAAATATTAATAGTAACTTCCTTGTTTGATTGACATTTAAAGGCTTTTGTTTTGTCTTTTTGTCCAGATCTCCCACAATGTTGTGTGTGTAAAGAGGAGGAGGTTCTCAATGAAACAGAACCACAGAGGAACCAACTCATCTCTCATGGCTCTGCAGAAACTGAGAACCAAAATCAGGAAGGAATCAATTCTGAAGACCCGGGAAAAAAGAGAAAGGAAGAACAAAAACAAAAGGAGAAATATGAGAAAACCAAAGAGCAGAAAGGCAGAACTGACACTTCAAAACAAAAAAAGCACAAAAATGCTCACGCAGGGCAAAAATTATATTCTTGTAAAATTTGTGATAAAACCTTTTTCTCGAAACGATATCTTGCTGAGGCACAGAAGAATTCACAGATATGAGCGGCCTTTTTCTTGTGGGACTTGTGGAAAGAGTTACAGTAACAGAGGGACTTTAACTCATCACATGAGAATTCACACAGGTGAGAAGCCTTTCTCCTGTGGGTCTTGTGGAAGAAGTTTCTCCCTAAAAACTAATTTAAATGTTCACATGAGAATTCACACAGGTGAGAAGCCTTTCTCATGTAGGACCTGTGGAAAGAGTTACAGTGAAAGAGGGCCTTTAACTCGGCACATTAGAATTCACACAAGTGAGAAGCCTTTCTCCTGTGGATCCTGTGGAAAGAGTTTCTCTCGAAAGGACGCTCTAAATGTCCACATGATAACTCACACAGATGAGAAGCCTTTCTCTTGTGGGTCTTGTGGAAGAGGTTTCTCCCTAAAAACTCATTTACATGTTCACATGAGAATTCACGCAGGTGAGAATACTTTCTCTTGTGGGACTTGTGGAAAAGGTTTCTCTCGGAAAGGCCATGTAAATGCTCATATGAAACTTCACACAGGTGAGAAGCCCTTCTCATGTGAGACCTGTGGAAAGAGTTTCTCTCGAAAGGACGCTCTAAATGTCCACATGATAACTCACACAGATGAGAAGCCTTTCTCTTGTGGGTCTTGTGGAAGAAGTTTCTCTCAAAAAACTTATTTAAATGTTCACATGAGAATTCACACAGGTGAGAAGCCTTTCTCTTGTGGGATCTGTGGAAAAAGTTACAGTAAAAAATGGACTTTAACTCATCACATGAGAATTCACACAGGTGAGAAGCCTTTCTCTTGTGGGATCTGTGGAAAAAGTTACAGTAAAAAATGGACTTTAACTCATCACATGAGAATTCACACAGGTGAGAAGCCTTTCTTCTGTGGATCCTGTGGAAAGAGTTTCTCTCGAAAGGACTTTCTAAATGTCCACATGATAACTCACACAGATGAGAAGCCTTTCTCTTGTGGGACTTGTGGAAGAAGTTTCTCTCAAAAAACTCATTTAAATGTTCACATGAGAATTCACACAGGTGGGAAGCCTTTCTCTTGTGGGTCTTGTGGAAGAAGTTTCTCTCAAAAAGGTTCTTTAAATGTTCACATGAGAATTCACACGGGTGAGAGGCCTTTCTCTTGTGGGACTTGTGGAAAACGTTTCTCTCAAAAGGTGATTTAAATGTTCACATGAGAATTCACACGGGTGAGAAGCCTTTCTCATGTGGGAGCTGTGGAAAAAGTTACAGTAACAGAAGTTATTTATCTCGTCACATGAAGACTCACTCTGATGAGAAGCCATAGGTCCAAAACAGATCCGATCCTATTTGGCATCTAATCTTATGGAAAATCTGGTCAGATGATGTAAACAGCAAGTTGAACATATTAAAGTCAACAGATTCTTCCAGGCTGCTAGTGATTCACTGTGATTGTGTCTTTCACTGTCTGACCAACATAAACCTGAGGTCTTCTTTTGCCTAGCAGCTTGTTTTCCTTAATCCAGTTTTTTGTTTTAATTCTCAGTCGTATTTGTACTTAAGATCCCCATCAGTATCCCATTAGATACTGAAGTTAAAGAGGGGAACACATTCAGACAGGATTAATTTCTGTGCATTTCAGTTTTCATGGAGTTCTGTACCATGTAGAATAATTGAGTTTAGCTTTTATTTGAAGTTTCTGTGTATGACTGGATGTAAAATACTTTAGAAATGAAAGCAGTGAAATGTTCTTGTTTTTCCATAAATAAAACTCTGATGTTTGTTTGAAAAAACCTCTAAAATAATTTTGATCTGGTCAGATTTTGATTTAGAGCTAACCACAGAGAGGTTTTTATGTTCCCAAATGTTTGTCATTGTTACACTTTGCTATGAGAAGCAAAGTATATTATTAAAAAGGTATGTTAAAATATACACTAGTATTTTGAGCAGAATATGCTTTTTAATAACTGTTGATTTGAATAAATATTGATGGATTATTCAGTGATTGTCATCGTCATTAACTGTTGCCATATTTTTAAATGTCAGCTTTAAGTAAAGCATCTAAAGATCCTTGCAATAACAGTAAAACATGAGTTTTTACACAAATTGAATTTTTTTTCATTTCCTCAATATCAGAATTCAAGACAGTTTTCAAAAAATGTCACATTCATTACATTTTACCACATTAAAAGTATTTTTCATCAATTAGACTGATTTAATATTCTAATCTCAAATGTAATGTTTTCATTAGTTATTAATTAATTCTGCATTGTCAGAAACTACATCTTTATGGACGTTTCATGCACCTTTCAGTTACTGTATCCAGAGATAACATTGCAGACGATCTACAATACTGTAATGTGACACAAAAACAAGTCAGAAATATCTTTTGCATTTGAAGGATATTTTTTAAAAACCCATCAAAAATCCATAAATTAATCAACTCGCCCAATGCTTTCTGTTGTTAAGAGCTTTGGATTAATGATCCTTTTCAGTTTTGTTGTCAATCAAATTGTTGATTTTATGGCTGTAATTAAAGTGATCTGTCTTATAAAAATATCAGACATAAAAACAGGCCAAGAATTTTTCAAAATAACCAGAAGACTTTTATTGTTTTGATGGCTTTAGTTAAATGATCGTCTTGGTCTCACATCTTGTCTCTTCAGTGACCTTTCATGTTTTCACTACTTTTTTGGCAACATGAACCTTTTTTTCACAACACAGTCAGTTATTCTCCATCTTTACAAGTCAAAACAACGAATCTCTGCGCTCCTCTATAAAATATGTATTTATTTACTGTTAACTTCAAGACTGAATCACAAAATACAAAACTAGAAAATTCCTGAAGAAATTTAACCGGGGCCTGCCAAAATGTGCCCGTCGGTTTGGACCCAGCGTTCTGATGCTAAAAATTAGCATCAATGCTAAAGAAACCTGCAATGTAATCAATAGCATGTGGAGAGTAACAAGCATGTTGATTAACATGGTCTTGCACCATTCAGTATGTTAATATTAATGTATAATCTAAAATGAGCCAAAATGCTAATGTAAGCCTAAATGCTGTCAGTAGCATGTGGGCTATCATTAGAATGTTGTTTTAGATTGACTTCCTACATTCAGTGTCCTAAACATGGATAATAATTAAGAAAAATAGCTAAAATCTTATTTTAGGGAAAATGCTTAACCTGAGAGAAAAAGATAATGCAGGCTAATATTATTGCACCACCTATGGCCTTAATTTAACCATAGAGGAATATTAAGGCTTTTATTTTGAAATTTTCAGTAAGCTTCATTTTAAATGTCCAAACTAATTCCATGAGTAACATTGATCTAGGGGCTGCACAGTGGCGCAGTTGATAGCACTGTTGCCTTGCAGCAAGAAGGTCCTGGGTTCGATTCCCGGCCGGGGTCTTTCTGCATGGAGTTTGCATGTTCTCCCTGTGCATGCATGGGTTCTCTCCGGGTACTCCGGCTTCCTCCCACAGTCCAAAAACATGACTGTTAGGTTAATCGGTCTATCTAAATTCTCCACACACACCCTAGGGGTGTGTGTGTGTGAATGTTTGTCCTGTATGTCTTTGTGTTGCCCTGCGACAGACTGTCCAGGGTGACCCCGCCTCCCACCTGGAACGTAGCTGGAGATAGGCACCAGCAACCCTCCCGACCCCATTAGGGACAAGGGTGAACAGAGGATGGATGGATGAATGGAACGTTCATGTAAAAAATACACAAATGTAATGAGTAAGCTTAATTTTAAATCAGTTATAAAACACCCAAAACACAAGTAGTTCTAAAGGCCAGCTCAGTCCTCCTCTGTAGTAACTGACAGTTCCACCATGTTTGTAGTTCTGACATTCAGCTCAGACCTCTTTTGTAGGCACTGAGTGTCCGCCATGTTGTAGTCCTAACCTTCAGTCATTGTAGTTCTAAAGAGCAGCTGTTGTGTGAGTGTGAGACAGAAAGGTGGAAAAGAATTATATCTTTGTGAGACACCTAGTCAGTTTTTATTTAAAAAAGCAGTCCGAACAACTCCTTCCCGTTCGGGAACCGTGATACGTATTCGAAAACCGTTTGAAGCGTATGAGAGGGCTATTTGTCGCCCGCGATTAATATCTCTACCTCACTCTCAGTAATAACAGTGATGAGACATAGATGGTGTGCGCCGAGCTCTGAAATTTTTCAGAAATACATGGAAGTGAATCTGGGAGAGCGTCAGTTACCCTGCCGCATGATTTCGCTCTGAAGCACCTTGACAGAAAACCGTAAGCCCTAGAGAAATTTTGAAAACATTTTACCGGAGCAGGCAGGCGTATCGATGTCATGACCGAGTTTGACACCAATCGGGCGATATTTGTGGGCGTGACGGCGATTTCTAAATTGTTTTGGGGTCAAAAATCCACTTCATTTCTCACTCTAATGGGGCAGCAGTTGGTTTCAGTTATGCTCTGTGTTTCTGCAGTTGGAAATTTTGCTCGTTTTTAGCTTTTTACGTCGCCATCGTAACTCCGATTCCCAATAACAGTAATAGCTAAATGCCGGGATTGAGCCGCACGTTTTGATACCACTTAGACTGTTTTACAAGCTAAAACAATCACAACAATTCTCTGCGTTCCTCTATAATATATGTAGCCATTTACTGTTTAACTTCAAAACTGAATCACAAAATACAAAACTATAATATTAGACTCTGTTTCACAAGCTGAAACGATCACACACAAGAAATTAAAATACCATCTAATATGGTTCTTTTGTAAGATAAAAAGTATTTTCTGATAACTGACTCCAAGCTCACATTTTTAAATAATTATTTTTTCATTAGTGTCAGTATGATGTATTATTCTAATCATAAATGCTGTGTTTCCATTAAATGTGGAAAATCCTCATAATTAACAGAAATAAAAGGCTTGGAAACATCCGTGTGTTTGTGTAATTACTTTAATACTGTGTTTCACTCACTGAAATATATAAACCTTTTATTAATGTTGTAAGATATTTAATATAACTTTATGTTGAGAGGAGGCTCAAAGCGGAACATTCAAAGGGGAACTAAAAATCGTTTACAGTTTCTTCAGTGCAGCCAAAGTGAAACACACGGAAAGCTACGGAGCTCACGAGGTAGCATTAGCTCCTCTTAGAAGGTAGTTTGAAAACAGGTTTGGTGTTTTCGGTAAATATTTCCGTGTTTTCAGTGAAACTGTCTTCAGTTCCGCCTCAGAGAGAGTTTATCAACGAGCAGGTAACTCCTGCTGGAGAAACATTCACAGACTGGAAAGAAATCAACGTTAAGATGGAGGAAGAGATGGAGGATCAGCGCAGACTGATGGATTTTACCCGGATACCGAGGATCATCTTACACCGGATAGGTACGAAACACCTTCATGTTTTACTGATTAATCAGGTTTAAGAAAGACGAAGCTGAAGTTGGTTTCCAATTCAAGCTTCCGATTCGGGAAATGGCTAAAGGGCGATTCCACCTATTTTTTCCTTCCGCATGTTTAATCGACTCTAGTTTAAAAACTACAACACCCAGACTCTTCAAACCTGGACTGGAGTATTCTGCTCTAATAGCAGAATATTTAAACCCAGGGACGATTCTAGGATCTGACCTTTAGGGGTCCTTAGCCCCCAGCAGTGCTAAGGACCAAGAGAAGTTATTTGTTGGTGCATTTTTCTAAACTTCACTGCTTATTTACATACATTCACATAAGAAATTTAATAGTTTTGTCCAACTAAAACCGTTAACAACTACATACAGGTCTGGAAAAAATGAAGAGACCACTGCACTAAACCCCATTGAAAACCTCCTGGTTATTCCACCAAATATTGATTTCTGAACTCTTCCTGAGTTAAAACATTTGTTTTGTTGTTTCTAAATGAATATGAACTAGTTCTCTTTGCATTATTCAAGGTCTGAAAGCACTGCATTTTTAAATTATTTTGACCTTTTCTCATTTTCTGAAAATAAACACAAAGTTTTTGCTTGGAATTTCAGAGACATGTCAGTAGTTCAACAATCTTCATTTTATTTAAACATGTACCTATACAGTGAACCCTCGTTTTTCTCGGGGGTTGTGTTCCCAAAAGAACCCATGATAGGCGAAATCCGTGAAGCATTTACCTTTATTATTTACAATTATTATAAAGCATAATTACCGTATTTTCCGCACTATAAGGCGCACCACATTATAAGGCGCACCTTCAATGAATGGCCTATTTTAAAACTTTTTTCATATATAAGTTGCACCGTGTTTAAGGCGCATAGGATAGACGCTACAGTAGAGGCTGGAGTTACGTTATGCATCCATTAGATGGAGCTGCGCTAAAATTCATGTCATCAAAATAGTCAAATAGGTCAGTCAAACTTTATTAATAGATTACTGTTGTGGATAAAATACTATTTCCAAGCACTGTTCAGGTGAAATCACTCATTCAGGTTTATTCATATATTGTGCACAATGCAGAGAGCTTGTAGGACAGTCAGTAATGAAGCAGGTCTGGATGAAAAGCTCTGTCAGGCAGAGAAACACATGAGTTTTATACCAAGGATAAAGATTTAACAACAAGAGGTGAGACAGTCTGGTTGTGATGCAGCTGTAGAAAACAACTTCCAACCTTCTACATGTAACCCAAATAGTTCTTTTGGTGAAAGTTCACAATAATTCATATAACATGACTAGCAGATGTGACCTTAATGTAATTTTTCCATCACATTTCCCCCCTTTTGATTCTAAATAAATATGATAATATTTAATATTAATCAACACACATTTCCCTCCTCAGTCATAAGACATAACACAACAGTATCCTGGAAGATGTAACAAAAACAACTAAACACATATACACAAGATACGAAAAACCTACCGGCATTCACCTGTTCAACCCTATAACAATATGACTGTGTTTGGTAGGAAAAGTTATCTTGCAGCCCCTCCTTGCCAGGGAGGCGGTCCTCTATATGTTCTGTCCAGGAAAAGTGTGGAGGTATCATACCAATGATTGAAGACATAAAAACCCAAGAAACAATAATAAAGAAAATGAAAATGTAACACAAAAGCTAATTAAGGAGGAGAAAAAAAATTACAATAAAAAAAAAAACATTTAAAAGGAAAAACAAACAAAAATCAACGTCAAAACAAAACCCCAAGCTTAATAGAAAATTTATATCTAATCGAATAAATCAATCTAAACCACATCACAACAACAATCCATAATCATGAAATACCTTACTCCAACTAAACTTAAAAAGAGAAAAAAAACTAAAATGAAAAAAAAGATTTCATTTCCAGATCAAATGAAAAATAAAATCAAAATATAAAATGCATATTTAGAACATGCAGAAAGGATAGGCATTTGTTTTTGTGAAACAGACATTTCAGTGAATTGCAAAGCAGTATAGGAAAGCTAGGATACTAGCCTGAAAATATCAATGATTAACACTACTTAAAGACAAAAAACAAACAAAAAAACCCAAAACAAACGTTACACTGAAGGAAATCTTACAGCGAATGCAGTTTACTGGAGAGACTGGTTAAACATCGCTGTATCTGAAAACTATTTAAACAATCTGCACAAATGATAAATATTAAATACTCACTGGTTAGCTGTAAGGGCCACAGGTTCTTCTCTGCTAGCCCTAAAAAAATAAAAACAGTAAAAGTCTCAATTATGTTTAATTTTAGCTAGAATTTAACTTTTATTCTACAAATTAGTTGCTTATTGGTGTCATTGAGGTTTAATTTCCTACTTTAAAAAGTGCCTTAAACGCATCTCATATCGTTCTAAGTATTTAAAATAGTTGGAAAGATCAACTTTGACCAGGACTGTTTACTATTCATCATATAATATCTAAATTACAGTTTGTGATCCGTGACAGTCTTATCTTATAAAAAATGTCTGTACTCCAGCTTTTAGTTTATGTATTCATCTTCAGTGAGTTTAATAGATGAACTCTCACCTTGCCCCATACCTGTCAAGCTGTAGGTTTGAGAATATGGGAAATGTCGCTTGGATTTGGGGGAGAGGAGGCGAACGAAGGAACGTAAGATGGGGGTGGAGGGGAGGAAATGGACCAGGAGACAGACAAAGTCCAGGGGGGAGGGCCCATTGCATTAAATAAATGACTTAAATAATTTATATCATTGTCCATTTTCACCTTTCATATTTAATCTTCCAATGTGTCCAACATTCATGTCAAATATTTTCAATAGGATCATTTTGCCATTATTTTCTGCATGTTAACAACAATCACCCCACTGTTACCAATTCTGCTGCGAATCGCAGGAAAGTAAAGGCTGAGATTTAGTCGTGCTTTTGAAAGTGTGTGTTGAGTGTGTGAGTGGAGCAATGTCTGACAATATCAGTGGGTCAAGATTTGAAAGCACTTTAGGGCTTTGCTTTAGAGATTTTATGTCATTCTTTAATGTGATATATATCCTGAAGCTACATAGAGGAAGAAAACTTTTTGTAATATTTGAATGGAAGCCACTAGATTAAGCCACTAAGTTAAGCTATCACCATCTTGTTTGCTCACCTGGAGGTCCATAATATCATATTTCGACTCACATCTAGTTCCATTCTGGTCAGAAGAACCTCATTGGTTGAGTTAATGTTCATTCTTGTAAGATTGCGATTTTAGAATAACCCTCCAAAAATCCTGTTTTTATCCAACAAAATATTAAAATGAAGACTTCCTTGTTTGATTGACATTTAAAGGCTTTTGTTTTGTCTTTTTGTCCAGATCTCCCACAATGTTGTGTGTGTAAAGAGGAGGAGGTTCTCAATGAAACAGAACCACAGAGGAACCAACTCATCTCTCATGGCTCTGCAGAAACTGAGAACCAGAATCAGGAAGGAATCAATTCTGAAGACCCAGGAAAAGAGAGAAAGGAAGAACAAAAACAAAAGGAGAAATATGAGAAAACCAAAGAGCAGAAAGGCAGAACTGACACTTCAAAACAAAAAAAGCACAAGAAAGCGCACGCAGGTCAAAAATTATATTCTTGTAAAATTTGTGATAAAACCTTTTCTCGAAACGATATCTTGCTGAGACACAGAAGAATTCACAAAGATGAGCGGCCTTTTCTTGTGGGACTTGTGTAAAGAGTTACAGTGAAAGAGGGACTTTAACTCATCACATGAGAATTCACACAGGTGAGAAGCCCTTCTCATGTGGGACCTGTGGAAAGAGTTACAGTGAAAGAGGGCCTTTAACTCGGCACATGAGAATTCACACAGGTGAGAAGCCTTTCTCCTGTGGATCCTGTGGAAAGAGTTTCTCTCGAAAGGACGCTCTAAATGTTCACATGATAACTCACACAGATGAGAAGCCTTTCTCTTGTGGGTCTTGTGGAAGAAGTTTCTCTCAAAAAGGTTATTTAAATGTTCACATGATAACTCACACAGATGAGAAGCCTTTCTCTTGTGGGTCTTGTGGAAGAAGTTTCTCTCAAAAAGGTTATTTAAATGTTCATATGAAAATTCACACAGGTGAGAGGTTTTTCTCTTGTGTGACTTGTGGAAAAAGTTTCACACAAAAACAACATTTATCTTATCACCTGAAAATTCACACAGGTGAGAAGCCTTTCGCTTGTGGGATCTGTGGACAGAGTTTCTCTCGAAAGGACGCTCTAAATGTTCACATGATAACTCACACAGATGAGAGGCCTTTCTCTTGTGGGTCTTGTGGAAAACGTTTCTCTCAAAAAGGTTATTTAAATGTTCACATGAGAATTCACACGGGTGAAAGGCCTTTCTCTTGTGGGACTTGTGGAAAAAGTTTCACACAAAAACAACATTTATCTTATCACCTGAAAATTCACACAGGTGAGAAGCCTTTCGCTTGTGGGATCTGTGGAAAGAGTTACAGTGAAAAACATACTTTAACTCATCACATGAGAATTCACACAGGTGAGAAGCCTTTCACTTGTGGTGTCTGTGGAAAGAGTTACAGTGAAAAACGTACTTTAACTCATCACATGAGAATTCACACAGGTGAGAAGCCTTTCTCTTGTGGGTCGTGTGGAAAACGTTTCTCTCAAAAAGGTGATTTAAATGTTCACATGAGAATTCACACGGGTGAGAAGCCTTTCTCTTGTGGGTCTTGTGGAAAAAGTTTCACTCAAAAAGAACATTTATCTTATCACCTGAGAATTCACACAGGTGACAAACCTTTCTCTTGTGGGACTTGTGGAAAAAGTTTCACCCTGAAAACAACTTTAAATGATCATATGACAATTCACACAGGTGAGAAGCCATTCTCATGTTGGAGCTGTGGAAAAAGTTACAGTAACAGAAGTAATTTATCTCGTCACATGGAGACTCACTCTGATGAGAAGCTATAGGTCCAAAACAGATCCGATCCAATTTGGCATCTAATCTTATGGAAATCTGGTCAGATGATGTAAACAGCAAGTTGAAACATATTAAAGTCAACAGATTCTTGCAGGCTGCTAGTGATTCACTGTGATTGTGTCTTTCACTGTCTGACCAAGATAAACCTGAGGTCTACTTTTGCCTAGCAGCTTGTTTTCCTTAATCCAGTTTTTTGTTTTAATTCTCAGTCGTATTTGTACTTAAGATCCCCATCAGTATCCCATTAGATACTGAAGTTAAAGAGGGGAACACATTCAGACAGGATTCATTTCTGTGCATTTCAGTTTTCATGGAGTTCTGTACCATGTAGAATAATTGAGTTTAGCTTTTATTTGAAGTTTCTGTGTATGATTGGATGTAAAATACATTATAAATGGAATCAGTGAAATGTTCTTGTTTTACCATAAATAAAACTCTATGATGTTTGTTTGAAAGAAATCTAAAAAAAATATACACTAGTATTTTGAGCAGAATATGCTTTTTAATAACTGTTGATTTGAATAAATATTGATGGATTATTCAGTGATTGTCATCGTCATTAACTGTTGCCATATTTTTAAAATGTCAGCTTTAAGTAAAGCATCTAAAGATCCTTGCAATAACAGTAAAACATGAGTTTTTACACAAATTGAATTTTTTTCATTTCCTCAATATCAAAATTTAAGACAGTTTTCAAAAATGTCACATTCATTACATTTTACCACATTAAAAGTATTTTATATTAATTAGACTGATTTATTATTCTAATCTCAAATGTAATGTTGAAAATGAGATCTAGATCTCAACGGGGTTTACCTGATTAAATAAAGAATTATTATTAAAAAGTCTTTGTGATGTTTCAAGAGCCACGGTATCCAGGGTTATGTCAGCATACCACCAAGAAGGACGAACCACATCCAATAGGATTAACTGTGGATGCAAGAGGAAGCTGTCTGAAAGGGATGTTCGGGTGCTAACCCGGATTGTATCCAAAAAACATAAAACCACGGCTGCCCAAATCACGGCAGAATTAAATGTGCACCTCAACTCTCCTGTTTCCACCAAAACTGTCCATCGGGAGCTCCACAGGGTCAATATACACGGCCGGGCTGCTATAGCCAAACTTTTGGTCACTCGTGCCAATGCCAAACGTCGGTTTCAATGGTGCAAGGAGCGCAAATCTTGGGCTGTGGACAATGTGAAACATGTATTGTTCTCTGATGAGTCCACCTTTACTGTTTTCCCCACATCCGGGAGAGTTAGGGTGTGGAGAAGCCCCAAACAAGCGTACCACCCAGACTGTTGCATGCCCAGAGTGAAGCATGGGGGTGGATCAGTGATGGTATGGGTTGCCATATCATGGCATTCCCTTGGCCCCATACTTGTGCTAGATGGGCGCATCACTGCCAAGGACTACCGAACCATTCTGGAGGACCATGTGCATCCAATGGTTCAAACATTGTATCCTGAAGGAGGTGCCGTGTATCAGGATGACAATGCACCAATACACACAGCGAGATTGGTGAAAGATTGGTTTGATGAACATGAAAGTGAAGTTGAACATCTCCCATGGCCTGCACAGTCACCAGATCTAAATATTATTGAGCCACTTTGGGGTGTTTTGGAGGAGCGAGTCAGGAAACATTTTCCTCCACCAGCATCACGTCGTGACCTGGCCACTATCCTGCAAGAAGAATGGCTTAAAATCCCTCTGACCACTGTGCAGGACTTGTATATGCCATTCCCAAGACAAATTGATGCTGTATTGGCTGCAAAAGGAGGCCCTACACCATACTAATAAGTTATTGTGGTCTAAAACCAGGTGTTTACCTATCTCCTTTTACCAAGGTGTTGAGGGGATCCGTTTTGGTGGCCTTAGGATGTCATCTCTGCTTTTTGCGGATGATGTGGTCCTATTGGCTTCATCAGGTCGTGATCTGCAGCTCTTGCTGGAGCGGTTCGCAGCCGAGTGTGAAGCGGCCTGGATGAGGATCAGTGCCTCCAAATCCGAGGCCATGGTCTTGAGCCGGAAAAGGGTAGAGTGCCTTCTCCGGTTCAGGGGGGGTGTCCTGCTCCAAGTGGAGGAGTTCAAGTATCTTGGGATCTTGTACATGAATGAGGGAAGAAGGGAGCTGGAGATCGACAGGCGGATTGGCGCAGCGTCTGCCGTCAAGCAGGCGCTGTACCGGTCCGTCGTGGTGAAGAAAGAGCTGAGCCAAAAAGCGAAGCTCTCGATTTACCGGTCGATCTACGTTCCCACCCTCATCTACGGTCATGAGATTTGGGTCATGACCGAAAGAACAAGATTGCGGATATAAGCGGCCGAAATGGGTTTTCTCTGTAGGGTGTCTGGGCTCTCCCTTAGAGATAGGGTGAGAAGCTCAGTCATCCGGGAGGGACTCAGTGTAGAGCCGCTGCTCCTTCTCATCGAGAGGAGCCAGTTGAGGCTCGGGCATCTGGCCAGGATGCCTCCTGGACGCCTCCCTGGTGAGGCGTTCCGGGCACGTCCCACCGGGAGGAGGCCCCGGGGAAGACCCAGGACACGCTGGAGGGACTATGTCTCTCGGCTGGGAACGCCTCGGGATTCCCCCGGAGGAGCTGAATTATTCATAGTGGACTCACGGGATTATATTGCATTGTGTAACCCGCAATTAGTAAAGGACTTTTATTTTTGCGGGCCCACTTCCTGTGTTGCCTGAACTCTGCTAACTTATTTAAAGCCACGCCTCCAGTGCGCAGTAAAAGATCCTCACCTGTTCCACTGATTGTGGCTTGCTGTTGGCGTCTTCCTCAGGAATTCCTCCAAAAATCTTTGAACCTATTGATTTGATTGCTGGATGAGTTTGTTATTTGTTAACAGTATTATTTTTTCATGTGGGTACTTCTGCTCGATTGCTCATTGGAGGGTTGTTTTATTAGAATCACTGGCATTGTTTACCTGGACCGCCACCAGGATTCTGTTAGTGCTGATTGTGGCTCAGTACGCCCCACTCTCTTCTAAAAGGTAACTTGTTGCTGAATTTTGTGCGTATTCTGACACCTTTACATTGATGCTGAGGCACTGAAGTTTAAGATAAATTGATCAGAACAGAATGTAGCTACACTTAAGTTGATTTTACGCAGTATATTTATTTATTTATTTATTTTCCTTCCCTCACTCTGCTTGAGTATTTGATGATTAATTTATTTTATTTTTCTTGATTGATATTTTGGAAGTGCACTTTAACTTTAAATTGATTAGTTGAAATATGATAGTTTTGTTTTGTTTTATTTAAATTATGGTTAATTTAACCTGATTGAAATGTTTGTTTAATTATTAGGAATCTAAGTATTGCATTTGCATTTAGTATGCATAAACTAGATGTTTAAATTTAATAATTATTTCCTTTGTATTATATTTGTACATAATTGTTTCTGATAAAACACTTAATGGGTTTTCTGACCTTTTAGGTCGTTTTTTTTTTTTTCACCTGTCGGATCAGATCCTCATCTGGATCGAAAGATGGCGAGCTAGGAATGGACTATGGACTTTATGATTTGGAAATCAATTTATTCTGACTCAATTCTCATGTGTCTCATTGTGTTGTTGTAATTGTATGTTTTTTTATTCAAATCACTTAATATATATTCACCAAAACTAAAAGCACTGCGTCCTGTTTTTTTCACACCTCAGGCTCCTTAAAAGGCCACTCTTCTGATGCTGCTTATGTAGCCGCAGTTAGCTGCCTAGCCCATAACTGTTACAATTGACATGAACATTTTCAGTGTGATTGTGTTTAAACTGAGACTAACTTTCATCCTTCTGAGAATTTATTCTCTAACAATTATATGATCTTTCTACATCAAGTAAAGAAACTATTTCTGATAATATCTTTATAGAAGATCACATCACAATAAAATACTTTTTAACTCTTTATTATCAGTTAAAAAAAACAAAAAACAAATGTTTTGATCATCATGGAGTTGAAGTTTATGTCAACTGCATTCAGTTTATCTAACGTCTTTTTAGCCTCTATTGAAGTATTCCACCATGTTGGCCATTAAGTCCCAGTTAGCTTTTCATCTGGACACTTAGTAAAAAATCATAAGCTTGAATTTTTTATCCTGATCTGACTTAGAAACAAACCACATGAATTCTGCAGAATTTTACCACAAAATTAGTTTTGCGGTTCCTTAAGTGACTGAAAAAAAATATGTAAAGAACGAAGCAAAACTGACTTTGTCTCATCCTTCGCCTCTGCCTCTATATTTGAAATTCAGGACAGAGACGGTGTTGTAATTTCCTGCTTAAACATTTATGATTCCTGAGAAAGGATCTGAGAACGCAAATCATCCTGAGTAAACAGCAGCAGGCGGGGAACTGTGTTCAGCTCCAAAGGAATCATATCAATCAACGTGTGAACAACAAAAGTGTCCAGTAACCACTTGCTACATGTCAGAATTGGTCAAATATTTAATGCTCCAATATGCATCAGCAAATCACCAATTCAGTTCAATGTAAATAGAAATTAAATGTCGTAATATCCAGTATCAAGCAGTCTTCTAAAGACAGTGTTGCCGTCATGGCCTGCTAACTGTTCCAATAGCTAACATTGGAATATTCCAATATTCCAATATGGATTTTTCTATATCTAAATGTGACTGTGCGGTGAAGCTAAAAATTAAACTACTGTAATAATTGGTGCAACAACAGTTACATTTTGTCAGAAATATTTACAAATAAAATATAAATGGGGCATATGGGATCATTTCACCTCCTCTGGGTGTCACAGACACAGAATCTGAGCACCGGCAAGAGGAGCGTTCATATCTACTAGCTGGGGTTTATTTGACTATTTTTATGATTTACTTCATTTGTAAGAAATAAGCTATGTAGGAATATATGTGTGTGCCTGTGTCGCATTGTGCGTGTTTGTGTTTGTGTGGGTCAGACACACAACGTGTCCACATTTGTGTGGCTCATAAACATTGTGTTGATTTTGTGCTCCACTTACATGAAGAGCATTAGGGTTGTGTTTATGTGAGTCGTGTGGAAATTAGGGCATAAGCAAATTATCACTGATATTTAAGATAAGTTATAATTTGCTTATCTTAGAGATAAGTGAATTATTTCTAAGATAATAAACAAATTATTACGTATCTCTAAGATAAGTAATAATTTGCTTATTATTATCTGTAATAAGTAATAATTTGCTTATTATCTTAGAGATAAATAAATTATCTCTAAGATAATAAGCAAATTATTACGTATCTCTAAGATAAGTAATTGTGTGTCTGTAATAATTTGCTCGTCTTAAGCAAATTATTCTCAGGTAAGAGAAGATCCTACATCATGGTCCTGCTGCTGGCCTCTGGTCTGTTGTCTCCTCCCCGACTCTTTGCTCCTTCTATTGTGACAATAAACATTTCTTTAAAATATATCAAAAGCAACAGTGAGAACAACTTTTGCAAAGGAAAAAAACAGGACTGGGTTTATTCCTGGCAACAACTAGCTATCAAGCAATGCAACATGGCTCAACAGCAACAGCAAGGGCCCCTCCTTTTCCAGTTCAGGCATTCGCCTTGTTAGGCCTACGACAAAGATTATTTGCCCACAACTGATGAAGCCAATAGGACCTCATCACATCTGCAAAAAGCAGAGACGAGATGCTAAGGCCACTAAAACGGATCCCATTAAAAAACCTTGACTGCATCTAGAAACTGGTGGGGAAGGGCAACCTGTGGAGGGCAACCTGTGGAGAGCAACCTGTGGAGAGCAACCTGTGGAGAGCAACCTGTGGAGGGCAACCTGTGGAGAGCAACCTGTGGAGAGCAACCTGTGGAGAGCAACCTGTGGAGAGCAACCTGTGGAGGGCAACCTGCGGAGGGCAACCTGCGGAGGGCAACCTATGGAGAGCAACCTGTGGAGAGCAACCTGCGGAGAGCAACCTGTGGAGGGCAACCTGCGGAGAGCAACCTGTGGAGAGCAACCTGTGGAGAGCAACCTGTGGAGGGCAACTCTCACTATGTTTCTCTAATCTGAACTATTTGCAAATTCAATTTTCTAGAAATTAATACTACCTTTGTGAGGACAATGTACATTAGTCAATAACCCGAATTTAAATAATTTTTGAAATCCTGGGGGGAACCGGAGCACCCGGAGAAAACCCCACACTAACACGGGGAGAACAGACAAACTCCCACAGAAAGAGGCGCCTGGTTGAGAATGAAGAACGCTTTTCTGTGAAGATGCAGCGCTAACCACTGCATCACCGTGTTGTCCTTTTTTGTTTTTTAGTCTAAAATATAAAATGTAAGTTGGGGTTTTGAAAATGGTTCAGGACTGACCTGGACTCTTTAACTAGTTGCTTGTTTTAGAGGTTTTCTTGCTTTTCTCACCACAAATGTTTCTCCAATCGGAACCGTTTGCAAATGAAATTTTCTAGAAATTAATACTACCTTTTTTGAGGACAATTTACTTTGGTCAATAACCCTAATTTATATGGTTTTGGAAATCTGTGGGAAACCGGAGCACCCGGAGAAAAACCCACGGTCATTTTTTTGGGGGGGATCTAAAATAAGAAATATATTTTGGGGTTTTGCAAACGGTTCAGAAATTACATTTTTTCCTAATCGCTTGACTCAGAGGCTTTTTTGCTTTTCTTCTTGAACATTTGTGGTTTTCTGAGCCCCAAACAGTGTCGTATCTTCTTCCACACTGATTTTTCCTTGGCGACTGCCCCCACTGGTTCCTGTGACAGATTTTCCACAGAGCGGTCCGTCACGTCCATGGATTCTATGTTACTCGGCATGTTTTCCATAAAGTCGTTTACCTGGTTGGTAGAGGCATCAGGAACATCAATGTTTTCTGACAGGGTTTCCTCTTTCAGACGGTCCTGATCCAAGGACGCAGTGTCAGAAACCTTGTTTTCCGGGGTAGTGTCTTTCTCGTTTGGTTCTTTTTGTCTTTCAGGTCCTAATTCGTGTTTGAGTTGATGTTCAGTTTTCATGTTTTCCTGCTGTGAGTTAAACTCACAGCCGGAGGGAAGTTGTTGAGAAGCAGTCAGTTGTTTTAGGAGACTGTCTTTCTCAGCTTTAAGCTCGGTGATAATCTTCAGGACACTCATCATTTGCTCTGAATAAGTTTTAATCTCTTTATGTATATGCTGCTTAGATGTTTCTAACTGCTGCATTAGAGTCAGAACATTTCCTTCATATCTGGCTTTTAGTTCGTGGTAATTAACTGTTGCGAATTCCAGAACAGATTGCAGATGTTTTATTACCTCAGTTGATTGCCATTGGAGGAAAGAGATATCTTCTGCATTTTTCTGATTGAGGTTGTCCTTCTCTGCTCTGAGTGCCTTGATGAGCTCAATAAGATCATGCTTGGTTTTTTCCAAATTAGCTTCTGTCATATGAGTCAATCTGCTTCATACCTCGACTTAGTTCTTCGATGAACCATGAATCTGTTCCAGTTCTCTCAACAGGTATTTCTCGGATTCCTTGAAGCTGCTGATCTCCTTGGACATTTTCTCTATTAAATTTTGGCCCTGTCTGATCTTGTCTTCATTGACCATCTGCAGGTCAGCCTGACGTTTGATCTCACTAATGTCTGCTTCAGATTTGGACTGAAGCTCCTCGTATTTAGCCTGCATTGTCGTCCATCTCTTGTTGGAGTGCTCTGTTTTTGTCTTTTAACTCCTCAATCCTTGACATGAACGCTCGCTCTGTGGCAATATGATCTATCTTCGCTAGGTCTAAGTCCTCTTGCAGCTGCTGTTTTGTGTGGCTGTCCACCTCGGAATCGATGATTGCTGGGCTGAGAGTCTCTGGATTGTTGCCCTTTTCAATTGCCTGTAGTTGTTTTTTCAACTCGATGTTCCTGCTGAGGAAAATCTCCTTAAGAGCTCTCTGCCTCTCTACCTCAGCTTTTGTTTCCTCCAGTTTTGTTTGGGTATCGTCCAGCTTTTGGTTCTGGTCAAATAATTTTGCTTTCTCCATTTTTAAAAGAGAGGCAAGTCGTTGTATCTCTATGTGGAAATCAAAGGAGGGAGGTCTGTTCCCTACCCACCCATACTGACGTCCTTTGGCTATCTCACTGATGGAACAATTTTGGCTTTGATGTGCCATGTTTTGACAAAATAATACTTGTTCAAATCAGTCTGCTAACAATCTCACTGTAAAAGCGCTTTGCGTGCGTCTGAACTCCTCAGTAGTGCAGCAAGCAATGACAAGAAGGTAGAAGTTTGTTACATAGATAGAGTGCTGATGACATCACAAGCATGACTCTAGTTGTGACATCACAGAGTTTTCCTTCATCTTTGGAATGTGTTACCGTTGGTTACACTGTCTATGTTGTTATACAAGCAGTTTATGGAGAGACGTTTTTTTTGGCAATATTTACATAAAATGTGTGAATTTAGATTTCCAGATTTGTTTCATTGTGTCCAATGAAACATAAAACCTTTCAAACGTTTTCACACACTCACACTTTTACAAACCTGAAAGTGCAAAGAAAAATGATACTCTCCTTTAAATCTTTGTTTTAATATGTAGCGTCGCTGCTGGCTATCTGTTTGTATTGGGACTTTTTTGTCCTCCTCTGTGATTCTGTACATTCATTTTCGCGTTTAGATGTTTTCCTGTTGGCCTTTCTTTAAACCCCTCAAGAGGCTCGGCAGCACAAACACTCAGCGATGATCGAGATCAGCGGGAGCTTACATCCATCAATCAGTTCTTGGTCCATTAAGTCCCCACAGAAATATTATCTGTTTCTTTTTGTCTTTTTTTTTACTCTTGGTTTTGTGCTGCTTCTGTCTGCTGTCTCTCTTTGGATCCGTTTGGCCTGAGGTACCGGCTCTCCAGAACTAATCTAGACAAAAGTTTTCTCTTTTGTGATGTGATTAAAAAAAAATGCCTCAAAGTCTTTTGTATTATTATTATTATTATTTGCTCTACAGAGCTAAAGCTGGTTGAATAATCTGTTGGTCTCCTTTCTTCCTTTTGTAGAATATTTGATATTTGAGAGATAAGACACGCCGTGTCTTCCATTTTGTTGACCCCAGTAAAGGTTCCTCATTTCTGCCTGCTACTATGATTGAAGTCTGAGTTCTCCAGCAATCAGTGCAGAACGATTACCAATGAAACATGCAGCAGGAGATCTCTCACCTGTGTAACAACACCGGCTGTTTTACCTGGAGGTTGATACTGATGGAGCTGACAGTCTATGAAGCAACACTGACCTGAAACATAAAATATGCTGCTATAATTGGAACTCTATAATGTAATCTCAGTAAATATGTTTTATACTATGTCTTTTTTATAAACTATCGTATCCGTAATAAAAACAGATAGGTTGCTGAATCTAGCTGATGGGTCGGTCCCGAATGTTTGGGCTGTTAGAGTCGGTTCTTTGAATTGAACCATGGGAACCGGCTCCTAGAGCCGTTCTTCATTATGAGGGCCGGGGCTGCAAACACAGTTCCTACCCAACTCTTCAAACCGCACAGTGATCGATCTGCACAGGTGCTGTGAGGAACAAAAGACAATTTTAACTCTGTTTCTCGTCCAGTAGCATAAACACTGAAATTAAGAAACCACAATCCCTGAATTAGGAGGGAATGTGGCCGCATTTTCTGTACTATTTATTTTTCTCATTTTCAGCACTGACCTTACTTGAAGGGAAAACTTAAGGCTTACAAAAACTTTGTATTTTCTGTCCTGGAGGGTATACTAAGAAGCTGGTTCAGTTGTAAAGCAGGTTAAGTTAACCTTGTGCTATAGGTAAAGCACCTAATTTTCTTAACTAAATGATGCCTGCAGGTATATCTATTAGCAGGTTTAATTTTGCCTGCACTTGGTTGGGTACATTATTTTAACTGTATTTGACAAGTTTACCAAAATATAAAAAATGTCATTCAAACTGCATTTGCTTTGTTTTACTTTTTACTTGTACTTTTCATTACATTACTTGAGTACATCCATTTTTACAGTAATTTAAATACTTAAGTACAAGAAGTTTCAGATACTTTAAGACTTTAACTAAAGTAACATTTCAGTCAGTGACTTGGACTTTTACCAAATCATATTTTGGAGAGGTACTTGTACTTTTACTTGACTCTGAGATTTCAGTACTTTATACAACACTGGTTGTAAGATATTTAATATAACTTTATGTTGAGAGGAGGCTCAAAGTGGAAAATTCAAAGTGGAACTAAAAATCGTTTACAGTTTCTTCAGTGCAGCCAAAGTGAAACACAAGGGAAACTACGGAGCTCACGAGGTAGCATTAGCTCCTCTTAGAAGGTAGTTTGAAAACAGGTTTGGTGTTTTCGGTAAATATTTCCGTGTTTTCAGTGAAAATATCTTCAGTTCAGCCTCAGAGAGAGTTTATCAACGAGCAGGTAACTCCTGCTGGAGAAACATTCACAGAGTTTAAAGAAATCAACGTTAAGATGGAGGAAGAGATGGAGGATCAGCGCAGACTGATGGATTTTACCCGGATACCGAGGATCATCTTACACCGGATAGGTACGAAACACCTTCATGTTTTACTGATTAATCAGGTTTAAGAAAGACGAAGCTGAAGTTGGTTTCCAATTCAAGCTTCCGATTCGGGAAATGGCTAAAGGGCGATTCCACCAATTTTTTCCTTCCGCATCTTTAATCGACTCTAGTTTAGACATTTCAGTGAATTGCAAAGCAGTATAGGAAAGCTAGGATACTAGCCTGAAAATATCAATGATTAACACTACTTAAAGACAAAAAACAAACAAAAAAACCCCAAAACAAACGTTACACTGAAGGAAATCTTACACCTAATACAGTTTACTGGAGAGACTGGTTAAACATCGCTGTATCTGAAAACTATTTAAACAATCTGCACAAATGATAAATATTAAATACTCACTGGTTGGCTGTAAGGGCCACAGGTTCTTCTCTGCTAGCCCTAAAAAAATAAAAATAGTAAAAGTCTCAATTATGTTTAATTTTAGCTAAAATTTAACTTTTATTCTACAAATTAGTTGCTTATTGGTGTCATTGAGGTTTAATTTCCTACTTTAAAAAGTGCCTTAAATGCATCTCATATCATTCTAAGTATTTAAAATACTTGGAATGATCAACTTTGACCTGGACTGTTTACTATTCATCATATAATATCTAAATTACAGTTTGTAATCCGTGACTGTCTTATCTTATAAAAAATGTCTATACTCCAACTTTTAGTTTATGTATTCATCTTCAGTGAGTTTAATAGATGAACTCTCACCTTGCCCCATACCTGTCAAGCTGTAGGTTTGAGAATATGGGAAATGTCGCCTGGATTTGGGGGAGAGGAGGCGAACGAAGGAACGTAAGATGGGGTGGAGGGGAGGAAATGGACCAGGAGACAGACAAAGTCCAGGGGGGAGGGCCCATTGCATTAAATAAATGACTTAAATAATTTATATCATTGTCCATTTTCACCTTTCATATTTAATCTTCCAAAGTGTCCAACATTCATGTCAAATATTTTCAATAGGATCATTTTGCCATTATTTTCTGCATGTTAACAACAATCACCCCACTGTTACCAATTCTGCTGCGAATCGCAGGAAAGTAAAGGCTGAGATTTAGTCGTGCTTTTGAAAGTGTGTGTTGAGTGTGTGAGTGGAGCAATGTCTGACAATATCAGTGGGTCAAGATGTGAAAGCACTTTACCTAATTGTTTTACAGCCATGTTGTGTTATTACTATTATTAGTGATATAATAGATTCCTGTAGATCGGCTAAATTTTTCTAAATATTTAGTTGAAATTTTTGGAAAATGCCACCATGTCTGTTAATCATAGAGAATATTAACAGTGAATTATTTCCATATTTTATCTGAATCTGCAGAGAAAACACAAAAAACCTGATTAGTTTCTATGGCTTAAAAATAAACAGTTTTATTCCTGTTTGACATTTAAACGCTACAGTCTATTTATAATTATTAAATCTGCTTTTTTAGGCCTTTTTTTCCGAGCAGTTGAAGCCTTAAAAATCATAAAATGGGTTTTGTTTTGCTTGGAGAAGCTCATGGATTTAGTCAGGTTTACATGAAAGCGGTCAGCAGCTACAAACGGGGAGATGAATCTGTTTTCAGCTGCTGAGGGGATGAGAGGAAGCGGAGAGGAGGCCCATATTATCCCTGCTCCGTCTGAATCATTAGCTCAACGCGCCAACATTTCCTGAAAGGCTTCAGAAGTTGGATCTGTGGAGAAAGACGAGCTCTGCTGCTGTTTATGTAACCGGATCTGAGGGCAGGAGGTCAGATCGGACCGGTTCTGGACTATGATGAGGAGACGAGGACAGAGAGACGGGAAGATGAGAGGACGTTCTGAGATCTGACAAACGCCAGGAAAACCAGAGAACCGTTGCGTAAACTCCGAATATCAAACGCAGAGAAGAGAGTGAGCGGCTGGAAACCTGCATGGACACACTGCTGCCTGCCTTCCTCACCCTCCTCTTCCTCCGGGGACGCAGCTCGCTCCCTGGGCGACAAACGACTCCCTGCAATCAGGAAACAACAAAAACAAACAGTTTCTACACGTTCTGTCCAATAGAGGTAAGAAAAGAAGGTTTCCATGGCACCAGGGTGAAGGACAAACCTTCATCAAACAAAAGAGATAAACGGACCATCATCATCATCATCATGATGAGTGAGGCTCCTCTATAGAAGCAGCGGTTTGTGTTAACACAATGCCAAGAAGAAAAGACATCAGCAATCAGTAAAAGCTCTACGACGGAAAATACAGTCAAAATGTTTCATTTCATCTCCGGATCGGTTTGAAATTCTGGATTTATAAAGTTACAGCTGATCTCGTTTCTCATTATTACTTTACCAAGAGGACAGCTTTTCAGCCACTTTCTCTTTATTTTCTTCTTCTACTCCATATTCATAAGAGAGTTTCTAATTCCAAGTTTGACCAAAAGTTTTTTTCTCAGAATTTGAACCTTTTTCCTCAGACTTGACTTTTTCTCCAAATTTTGGCTTTTTTCTCAGATTCTGACTTTAATCTTCTGAGATCAAAAGTCAGATTTCTGAATGAAAAAAACGTCTGAATTATTTTTTTTTGTCAGTGGCCCCAAACATAAAGACCTGCTCTGAGAACGTAGCTTAACAAAAATAATCTCGTTTCCATTTTTTACAGACGGATGTGAAAACACATTAGCTTGAGGTGAGATAAGTGAAGTGTGGAGAGTTTTAGCCTCACCGTCAGTAGAACGGAGACTGGGAGTTGAAGTAGAGCCGCTGGGCTTGAGACGCAGCGGGGGAGAAGGCGGAGAGAGAGGGCAGGGGGGAGATGGGGAAGGGCGACGGCGGCGGAGGAGGAGGAGCGGGCAGGCAGGGCGTGGAAGGTGCGGCCGCCGCAGCTCAGGAGGCTGGGGCTGGCAGTCGGACGGCGACATGGCGAGCGGCGGAGAGAGGCTGCTGGGAGAATCAAAGGAAGCTCCGGTCAGGATGGACGAATCTGGACGGAAACAGAGGAGGTTGGGAATGAGACGCAAGGTCTGGATAAAACTTTCACCTGGTTATGGCAGCAAAAATAAATCATCTGAAGTTCACCAGATTAATAACTTTCATCAATTAGTATGGAATGATGAACCGATATTTTGGTTCAGAACCAAATATTCATTGGTTTCTGAATATTTTGGACATTAATTATTAACATACTGTAAGTCTGTACAGTTTAAACTGCTGAAACGCTGAGTTCCTTTAAATCAAGATTGTTAGATTCACTTTTGATTAGAGGTAAATGAAACATTGATCAACATATTTGATTTGTTTTTGCTCAAAGTGTTTATGATGTAAAGAACTTTAAACTTCCTTGTTGCTGAAATGTTTTTCATTAATCAATTTGACTATAATAAACGGAAGAGAAACAAACAGTTTAGTGAGAACAAAATCCAGATGAAACCGTTTTCCTCATGAGAGATTCTTCTTCTTCTTCTTCTGCAGCAGGAGGATTCAGACATGAAGACATCAAGAAGAGATGAAACAGAAATAAATATATTTAAAATAAACCCTATAAGGACATTTTTTATCAGAACCAAAGATATTCAGGCTCCTATTCAGGCAGAGAGGGGATAAAAAATTAATGCAGTTTGAGAGTTTAATAAAAAAATCCTCCAGTGGATGAAACTCCTGCTGCTCTCCTTTGATTAAGCTGGTTCTGGTCCAGAATGAGATTCTCTAAACTCTTTAGATAGGAGCAGCTTTCTGCAGCTCTGACCGATTCTACCACTTTGTCTCTTTTTCCATTTCATGCTGATGTCTGAACTTCATTGGTTCTGGATTAATGGACCGGTCCGGCTCCGTCGCAGAAACACCAAAGTCTGATTTATTTATAGGAAAATGTCATTCAAAGAAATAAAA
>NC_045679.1:6229324-6244012 GCF_003331165.1 Xiphophorus hellerii
ATCTAAGAGATTTGACCAAATCTGAACCTGACATTTCAGACCTGCTGGTTCAGGAAGAAAAAAAAACTGAAAAAAAAGATTTTGAACTAAAAATTTTGTGCATTTTGTTGACAAAATAACTTGGTGCTTAGTTTTAACATTTAAAATAAATATCTATAATATAGTTTTTGAATACAATTCAATTAATTAAAGACATGCATTTACCTCATTAAAAATGTGACTTCTAAAACACTAATTAAACCATAAAAGTCGTACAAGTTGCAGGCCTTCAGTCTCTGACTAGACTGAAGAGATTTAAATCAACACTGACATTTTGCTACAAGCTGCTTTAATGATGAATTAGGTTTGCATTGCAGAAAAGCCAAAGTTTCAGTGAAATGGAAAATGTCATTTGGATTATTGAGCTGAATGGGAAAAGTTTCCTGAGAAAATCTTCCAAAAATCATTTTGGTTCTTAATCCTCAGAGCTGGCAGACAGGAAGTAACACTGGTTACCAACGGTTACCACATAAACCCAAACAGAAACCAACTTAACCTAAAACAGCAGACGAGTTCAGACCAGCCTCCTACTGATGTAGTTAAAGAAGCAACACTGAAACGTTCCCCAGCTTCCAGGTGAGGATCATTAAAACATCTGGAATATTTTAAATGAATCATTAAAAAGTCGGGAATAAATAACTGGCTCCGACTGTCAGAGTTTTTCGTCAGAGGCAGAGCTGCAGCCGCTCCACTGGGCGCCAACATGGCCGCCAACATGGCCGCTCTGTCAGCCCTGCTCTCCAGACTATCAAGGTGTTTCTCTTCCAGCCTCGTCGCTCCTTCAGGGTTCAGATGATCTGCTGTGTGACTTGGTAAATCAATGTCCCAGTCTGAGCTGCTGGGACCTAAACAGATGATGGCGGCTGAAACTCCAGCAGCAGCTGCAGTGAGTTTTGAACGTGTGAGTGGAGACGTGCTGCAGGTTGTTATCACCTCATCATTAAAAGTAAAGGGTCATTGTTTACGACGCTCAACTCCATCCATAAAACATGCAGCTGCTGTCAGACACACAGGCTGCATATCTCTGCATACGTTTCCGAGCCAGCGCCACGCCCCGCTGACCTTTTAACAAACCGGAGGAAGTGACGCGTGGGGAGCAGCCAGAGTTACGTTCAACACAGCCGCAGGCTGGAATCAGCTCCGGCCACGACTCACCGATCAACTCTGACTCCAAACCTCAGAAAAAACCAGCTCACATGAACCAGCAGCAGAATCAGATTTCAGTAGGAGGAATAATGGAACCAAAGGGTTTCTGTCCTTTTAAACATTTATGTCATTTTAACCAGATTTTTAATTAAATCAGGAAGAAATGTTTGATGAAAGCAGAGATCAGCCAAACTGCAGGCCAGCAGAAATCAGCTCAATTCAAAACTAGTTTATTGATCCCAGACAAAAATTCAATGTCATATTATTCAGAGTTGTTGTAGACACTGATGGCTGTGGACAGGACGAGGCTCCTATAGCAGTCTGTATTGCAACGTACTCTAGAAGCCTCTGACTGAACACAATCTATGTAATTTAAATTCTTTTTTATTCTCTTTAAAACTAATATAAACAGGACTAAAACTGGTTCAGTAAAGAAATGTTTCTGTCCTCAATATCGAATATTTCCATTTCCTTCCTGTTTGTGTCTCAGATTTGCCAGCCAATCAGGCGGCTCCATGTCAGTAGCCCAACATGGACGCCGTGTTCCTGCAGACTGCGGTGTGAGTGAGACGTTACCCAGGTTCCACAGTGTGGTCTGGGCAGCCAGCTCCTTGGCGTCGTCCAGCAGCACACACAGCTTATCAGGGATGTAGGTGGCTCGCGTGGACGGCAGCACCACCTACACACACACACACACCCACACACACAGAGAGAGAGAGAGAGAGAGAGGAATGAAGAACGTGGCCTCGGGTTTCTGTTGTGAAGGTCGGTGTTGTCAGGTTCTGCTGCTGCTTGTTTCTGTAAAAGTGAAGCTTCCTGAGGTGAAGCAGGTGAAGCTATAAACCAGATGTTTCTGTTTCACAGCGCTGAACAGCTGCTCTGTGGGATCCTAATGCTTTAGAACAGCTGATCATTAAAGATACGGTTCAGTTCAAGATGTTGGCTCTTCAATAAGTGGGTCATGAACTACAGGCTGCTGTGTAAATATCAAGGCGTGAGAGAGGCTACCAGCACAGCGTGTGTGTGTGTGGGGAGGTGTGTGTGTGTGGACCTTGTAGATGAGCAGCAGTTTCCCGTCCTGTCCTGGGGTGGAGTACAGGTGGTACTCGGGTGGAGACCAGCAGTTCTTGTGGCAGTGGTACTCCAGCAGGCTGACGGCCGAGCCGATCTGGCTCTGCTTCAGGGCGAGCAGACTGATGGGCGTCAGGGGGGTGCAGGGCAGCAGGGGGAACATGAAGCGCTCCGGGTCCTCTGAACCACACACACACACACACACACCATCAATTTAAATCAGATTATTTTAGTAAAACATCCAGGTCACACTAACAACAACAAACTGATGCTAAATTTCTTGAAGAATCAAAAGTTAGTTTCATTTTCTGTACGTCTTCAAAATAGAGTCAGACTGGAGGAAACTGGTTTCCATGGAAACATTGGCAGATAACAAGAAGGCTGAATAGATCATAATAGACATTTTCTGTTTTACTCTATTTTATCAAATTATATCCAGCTTGGTCCAGTTTTATCCAATCCTATGCAGCTGAATCCAGTTTTATCCAGTATTTTTAAAGTTTTATCCAATTTGATCTTGTTTTATTGTGTTTTGATGGACAGTAAAATATGATGCTAAAGTGAGTTGTAATAATAAACAGAATTAAAAAGAAATTATAGTAAACGCTCTTTCACAACGTCACAACAGTTTTAAACACCATGAAGATGAAAATAAACTAATGTTAATGCTTGTTGTAAAATAATCTTAGGATAAAAAATGTAAGTTGATGTCAGTTGGAGAGCCAGCAGGCTGTTTTAATTCGGTTTATTTATGCAGCACATCATCTCAATTCAATTTACAAAAAACAAACAAAAACAGAGCAGAGATTTCTAAGCAGCAGCTGAATGTGTGTCTTGTTGTCCAGAACGTCTCGTTTCTGTCCAAAGTGTCATAAAGCCTCACTGAGAGCCTGACGACCCGATTCTGCACTGCACTGATCATTAAACCCAGAGCCTGGAAATATTGTTGCAACATTTCATCATTTGCTCCATGCTGCTCTCAGAAAATTCAGACATTTTGTTTGGTATTTTGTAAAGTGAGGAGAAGCTCAGAGGAGTTAGCGCTGTCGTACACAGAAGTGGGAGGGAACTGTGGATGAACTGGTACCAGAACCGACCCGTTGATTTACCTGACTTACTGTAACCTGAACACACTGAGCTAAGCTAGAGTATCAGTGAATATGCCGCTGCCCTTGTTATGAATGACTTTTATGTCTGACAGCTTAAAGCAATAAAGCTGCAGTTCACATTTACAATCTTTCTAATCATCTCAACAAGACCAGAGCAATTTATATGCTAAACAGCTATAAATAATATTTTAATGACTTTTTTCTGGTAGAAAATATTTTAAAAAAGGTACAAAACCCCTGAATGGCCCTGAAGTGATGGGAAGAGGCTCCATGCGAGTCTTTTCTGTCCTGATGTTTGTGACGTTGTTTTGATACGTCTCTGATCCCTGTTGAGTCCAAACCTGTGTTGAAGCTACAGCTCCTCTGATTAACGACGCTCTTCATCACCTCATCTCGTCTCTTCATTAAGACACCATGATGGAGTGACTGACTTCCTCTTTAGAGGGTTTTTACCCCAGAAAACCTTAGCTCAGCAGCCGAGACGCCCAGATTACCCACAATGCTCTCTGGTAACTGAACCTGACGTCCTGAATTATCACTATTAGCTGTTAGGAGACAAAACATAACTAACTAAGTGTTGCTGATCAGCCCCATCAGTGTAAAACACTTTAATGTCCTGATTAGATGGGGATGAATGCTGCTCTCTGCTTTGGTCTTATTTATGAAACTGATTAGTGTTCAAGATGTTGTGCAACAAATGATGCGTGTTTGTTTGAGAAACACTTTGAAGTTGTTTGGGTAATTATGTCCCTCATTACTCCCCATAGAGGGTTCGTCTCCAGGACAACAGGACGTTGACGGGTTCACGTGTTTAATGGGTGAGACAGTCTCTCACTGTCATTGTTTAGAGATGATTAAGCAACTATTCACTCACTTCCTGCCTGGCAGCCATGTTGTTTGTTTATGTTTGGCTCCATGATTTGTGGAGCGCCTTGAGCTTGGAAGTAAAACTGTCAGACTGGGAATATTTAAAGCTTCAAGCTGATTCAACCTCTGCAGTAAAGTCTGGAGCTCAGGTTCACTTCCTGTTTTAACTAAATGTAAACAAGCTGAACTGACTAATTAAATATAACTCCATTCACTGCCTCTCTTCCAGGCAGCTTCAGCATCACTAAGTTGGTTTTATTTAGATGGTTTTGTGCTCCTGCTCAGCCTCTACTGATCAGATGTTTTGGTGACTTTAAATGGCTTCCTGCCGGTTTGATGGCTTAGTTTCTGCTACGGCAATGAAACTAAAGGGACTTTTACTTTAAGGGTTTTTCATTCAACTAACTATTATGTGGTTTAAACTCTCTAAAATCAACTAATCAATTGACCAAACTTCTGACTAACCAACCAACAAACTCGCTGACTGAAACATCAGCCAGACCAATAAATCAATAATATAAACTAACCAACATCAAAATCAGCTGCAGACCCAACGACTCACTGACCACCTAACAGTTCAACCAACTGACTGAACGACGATCAAATCAACCAAACTAGAAAGCAGCCCAGAGATGACCAACATACAAACTGAAAGTTTTCTGAATACACAGATTCCAGCAGGTTTCTTGGCTTTCACTGCCTTCTGTAACTCCACGAATTAATCGTCCAGCCCTTGTTCCCCTGCTGTACCCATCTTTTTGTGGACAATAAAAAAAAATGTCCTGATTATTGTTTTTCTCATTATGGAGTTGTTGAGTCCCACTTGCAACAACCTGCAGGCCAGATTTATTGGAAAAAGGATCTTTTGTTTCAGTGTTTTTGTAATCACTCATCACTATTCCATCTCTCCTTCCTGCTATATGTGCTCTACCCACATCCTGCCATGAATCATTCATGGCTCATTTGTGGGAGAGCTCGTTTTAAAACTTTCATTTACAGGAAATATCTGCAGGCGTCATGAAAAAGGGTTGTAGCTTCACAGTTGGATTAATACAGAGTGTTTGTAACCTTTATCCTGGAAAGCACAGCCTGCATTTAAAGACAAAGTGGACGTTTGAGGACGTCTCTCCAGAGACACCTTGAGGGCGAAGAAGGTTTTAATATCGGAGAAGCAACGCGGAGCACGAGTGAGCTCTCAGGAGAGGAAGCATGGACGTCCGTGTGGTCAGGCTGAAGGGAAGCCTGGGGTGTTTAGTTTGGTAAGAGGCCTCTTACCAAACTGCTCAGAAACCCAAAGGTCAGGATCTGATCTAAAGTCAGAGAATCCAACTCCTCAAACTAAAAGATCAAATCTGTCCTCATTTGTTTTTATCTGACTTAAAAGCAGTTTTAGGCCATAAAATAAAGTTTAAAAGTGACAGAGGGGCTGTTTGAGATGTTAAACAAGAAATCTGTCTTAAAGCTGCAGAAGCTAGCATCGCGATCTCTGCTTTTGGTGGCTCAGCCAATCAGCACTAAGCAAAATAAATGCAGCTCCTGGATTGGCCAGCCCGTGGTGTGTCAAGTGTTTCGGCGTCAGCTTGCAGAGCAAATGCTTAAAGGCTGAACTTTGACTAGGCGTGGGGGCGGGGCTCGGCTGTAGAGGTGAACAGGTGTTTGGGGGCGGGGCTCGGCTGTAGAGGTGAACAGGTGTTTGGGGGCGGGGCTCGGCTGTAGAGGTGAACAGGTGTTTGGGGGCGGGGCTCGGCTGTAGAGGTGAACAGGTGTTTGGGGGCGGGGCTCGGCTGTAGAGGTGAACAGGTGTGTGGGGGCGGGGCTCGGCTGTAGAGGTGAACAGGTGTTTGGGGGCGGGGCTCGGCTGTAGAGGTGAACAGGTGTTTGTGTGATTACGTTCAATAAAATGAAAAGAGTTTGAACCATAAAGAGAAACGAAGCTACACCAACAGCCTTTATGTGTTTACAGCAGATGTAAAATCTAATCATGTCTCTAGAGTTTCAGGTTGTGTTCAAGCCTTCCTCACCTCCTCCGTTGTAATAGGGGTTTCCCAAGCGAGTCTGCAGGGGCGTGGCTCTGAGCGAGCAGTGGCCGTCGCCGATGCCCCCCGCGGCCGTGTTTCCCAGGTAACCCCTGGTGTTGTACCTCCGCCCGGCGGCGCTCCCGTCCTTGATCCCGGCCGGCTTGGCCAGGGTGACCTCCACGGTGGCGCCGTCGATCTGGGCGCCGTTCATCAGGGTGAGGGCGGCGATGGGCGTCGCTGCGGCTGCGGTAGTGGATGAAGGCGTAGTCGGTGAGCTTCTTGACGCGCTCCACGGAGCCGGGTTTGAAGCTGGAGAACTCCCGGTGGAGCGTTTCCTCCGTCGTGTCCATCATCAGGTTACGCACCTGCAGCAGGAGGACAGCGGGGTCAGCTGGCAACAGGTGGGGGTCACACTTCAGAACCAGTCCTGGTGTTCTCTGTAATGACCGTCAGGCTGTGTGTGTGTGTGTGTTGACTGTAGGGAGACGCGTCACCCTGCTGAGCTGCTCAGAGGAAAATCAATGACTCACGTCTCCAGGCCTCTAATTGTTTTCCACTTAAAGCTCATCTGAGGAACATTTCATGCAGCAGCAGCAGTGGGAGTCTCTCCAGGTGGGATCTTCAGCCTTGAACACAGCTCTGATCCGGAGCTTAAATTCACTCCCCACCGGCACGCGGGCCAGGATAATTATGGGGTTTTAATGATTTTCCTTACCTTTCAATGACTTCAAGAACAAAAACTCTGTAAAATATTTGAGTTTATGGTGATTTTTCTCATTAATCCAAACTGCAGTTTTCTGGTGGAATCCAGGCTCAATATTTGACCAATGTAGCCGTCATGTTAGCAGGCGGAAACGGACAGGGGTACGTACGTAGAGGACCCGAACACGTTGCATCACCTCCTCATCCACATCCTTCTCCGGCTCCGCCCAGTCCACCTGGATGGAGTGGCCCCACAGCTGGAAGGTTCCTGCAGGAACAACAGAACCAGTTCACAACCAGAACCAGTTCACAACCAGAACACTATGAACTCTGACTGTGGAAACAAGGAGCTGCTCTCGTGTTTCTCAGCTGTTTTCCAGAATAAAAGTCAAATAAATCAGATTGAAAAGGTTTTTCTGGAAGCGTTCTGGTGTGGGTGGGGCTTCAGTCCAGGTGAAGCCACCTGCTGGGCAGCTGAACTTCAGCTTAAACTGGATCCAAATGGAGCCATACTGGTTTTGAACTCAAACCCAGTTTGTCCCAAAGGTTCTCCACAGTGATCCAAGAGGCTGACGAAGTCAGATGAAAAACAATAAGCTGTTGGATGATGGGGTGTACTTACTTTTTATCACATCAGTCTCTCATGTTGGCTTCAAGTTTCTTCTGTTGTTTTTGATCATTTCAGATCCGTTTATTACATCCTGATGCATCAAACCCTGAGGAGTTATTGGTAATAAATGTAAACATTAAGCTCTGTGGTTTATATTATATTATATTAAATTTAACGTGGTCTTGTTTTACAGTCTGTCTGGACATTAATTTATGTGTTTATTCAGTTTCTACAGCGCTGATGTAGAGAACTGATTTAGGGATTTGACCTATTCAAAAACTCTTTACTGCGCTGCATTCACTGACACCAGAAATTCTGAGTTTTCTCCTCACTAACTGGGGAAGATAACGGAGCAGGAAAGTAGATTTCCTCGAGATCAGGACGACTTCTTTAACTGCAGACTGATTCACCTGCTCCATGACTCGCCTGCTTCATCATCCTGTTCTTAAAAAGCAGAATCACCAACAGTGTGTCGCTATGTTGTGCTCCCCCTGCTGGACGCAGACAGGAAGTGACAGGGGCGGTGTGGAGACAGTACCGGGTATGAGCGTCCTGCGGGCAATGGCAGTCCCGCCTTGTGGGACCTCTTACTCCACGAAGGCGAAGCCTCGGTTGCGGCTCTTATCCATAGAGCTGGGGTAGACGATGACGTCCACCACGCCGTCCGTCACCTGGGAGCACATGCCCCCACACACACACACACACACACACACACACACTCTGACTCATGAGGACAAGCTGTCACTTTAAATCCAGACACATGACAGCAGCAGCTCTGAGATCAGCTGGACTGACAGGACAGAAGCAGCATAACATGAAACAACCACCTGATCAGCTCTGATTGGCTGATCAGGTGGTGTTCACATTCAGGTTTTATGAAAGTTTTTACTGTCCTTTTAACCCTATGATAGGAGGAGGATTTAAAGAAATAGCCCAGGTCCAAGAGTAGCTGAACACATTTAGTTTGAATTGAGTAAAGAGAAACGGCGCATGTTCCCCACCTTCTTCATCTCCTCCATGATCTCCTCCTTCTTCTTGTCTTTGGGGATGGAGCCGATGAAGAGGCGGCAGTTGTCCAGACTCACGCAGACGCCGATGAACTTCCCGGGTCGGACCTCACAGTTGTCCAGCATCTGGATGGCCCGCTGAGCCGCTTCTCTGGACCAGAACCGACAGCGTCATTCACTAATCTGCTCAGCTCACCTGGCGGGACCGACGCAGTCACGGAGCGCCACCTGTTGGTGTACATGACGAAGGCGTAGCCGCGGTTCTCTCCGCTGAACTCCATCATGAGGCGGAACTCGTAGATCTTGCCGGCCTTCTCGAACAGCGGCACCAGCTCGTCCTCGAACATGTCTCTGGGGATCTTCCCCACGAAGACCTCGCAGCCCCGCGGCGGCGCCGGCCCCTCCCAACCTGGACCGCACAGCCAGGGTCAGAGTCTCATCTACCACGGCTAACAGTTTAAATGTGCAAAAGTCAGAGGTCACTAAAATACCCACTACTAAATAGATACAAATCTGCAGCACTAGGCCTGTCGCGATAAACGATAAATCGATTAATCGTACGATAAATTAAAACTATCGACGTCATTTTAATTATCGGCATTATCGTCTCTTCCGGCCTTTTTCTCTTTCTGTTAATGACACTGAATGAAAAAAGGCTCAACTCCGGTGCTCTCCACCGACTCCTCCCTTCCTCATTTCCTTAGTGTAAAGCCCAGCGCACACTACACGATCTTAGAGCTGTCGGCCGATTGTCGGCCCATTTTCAAAACCTGACAGACCACACATTAGCCGACAGAAATCCTTGGTATAACGGTTCGATCGGATTCGTTCCTGCCGTGTGGTGTCCAACAATGGGCACAAAATAATGGCTACAAGTCCAGTGAACTAATTTTAAAACCAGGCATTAATCAATGCTTTACTACAATCTACCTGCAATGCATGTGGCTAGTGTCAGCGTAAAGTCCTGACTGAATGAAAATCATTATAACCTATTTATGTCACGTTAACGAAGAACAGCTGAAAAGTTACCGGGTTATCAACAAGCAAACCCGGGTTTAGCAATTTCGCTCCAACTCCTCCCCTGGTCATTTCTATATTCTTTGCATGTTGAATAAACATTAATGTTATTTCCACATATCATCTCCAATGTCCGCTGTTGCGCTGTTTCAGCTGTTTGGGATTCCCCGACGTAATTTCCCCTCAGAAAGTGCGGAGGAGAATCCGCGCTTTCTGATTGGCTGCCTGTCACATTCAACATGCTGCGTTAAGATCCCAGTCGGGGAAAATCCCTGATTTAGATCGGAGGACGATCTACCGTAACACACCACACAATCTTAGAAAGACCAACGTTCTAAGATTGTTGTAAAGGGAAAAATAGGAGCAAAAAATCATGTAGTGTGAACTATTGCATCAGGTAGTGGATGTGCCCATCTTCTCTATTTAAATCTAATTATTACTGAAGGGCAACATAATATACAGACTTCATCATCTGCACTCTTTTGGTTGAATGCAGTATTTATTTACACTTTGGCTTTATGTTGTTTAGTTTTTTTTTTCAAGTGCATTTTTTGTTAATGGAGACTGAGAATCCATTTTATTTTCGTTTTTGGTTGTTTTGTTTATTTTGTTTATCAGTTCCAGTGTTTAGTGTTCTTTTGAAAATAAAGTGTATCTATCTTTGGCAAGAAATCGCATGGATTATTATGTCATTTCCATTAAATCAGTGTAAAAAGGTCTTCAAACAATATTATCGTTTATCGCAATAATTTTTGAGACAATTAATCGCTCAGCAAAATTTACTATCGTGACAGGCCTATGCAGCACCCTGCTAAGCTGCATCACTGCCACTAATGACAATCTTTAATAACTGATTATGCAATTTATCAAGTATTCTGACTATTATTCTAATATTCAGATGATCAAATATTCAGATAGCTAATCAATTACTCTGATGATTACTCAAATATTCTGACAAATATTTTAATATTTAATAAAAATTTTGACGATTGATCAATATTCAATCGTCAATCTGCCAGATAAAAATTTGGCATTCTGCTGATTTTTCATAAAACCACTTAATTTTATACAATATTAGAAAAACAGTAAAAAAATTAAATGTGTGTGTGGAACTGACAGAAATGACTGCTGGACTTCAGTGAGCGTTTATCGTATCATTTATCGTCATAAATTCTTGTCACGATCAGAATTCTGATTATTATTTTGGAAAACTGAAAACTTTGTTTTGAAATAAAATGAATTAAGGTTTGTTGTATGGTGATAAAATGTTGAAAACATCAGCGCAGTAGAGTGAAGCTTTAATCTCATGGTGTTTTATTTCCTGTTTGGACTCTGGTTTACCTGGCGGCGGGCCGCCGTACTTCCTCTGGCCGTTCTCCTGCACCATGTTGTATCCCGTCTTCTCCATCAGAGCCAGCAGAGCCATCTCCTTCGCACACGACACCCTGAAGTCATCTCTGTTCGCCGGCAGGTCCACGTCCCCGGAGTCCCCGTCCAGGTCCTCGTCGGATGACCTGTCCCCGTCTGTCCAATGAGAAGCACCGCGGTTAGCATTCTGCAGCTCACCTGATGCTGTACAGCTTGACTGTCATATTAAATGTTACAATAAAGTCTAAATCATTACGAGAAAAAGACAAGAACTCTTCCCAATGACCTGGATTACAGACGAATACTTGAGACTACAGTTCTACTCCTTCTTGTTGAAATTAACTTAGATCATTTACAGAAATACAAAAATACATTAAATCAACATGTTGGTGCTTTTACACAAACATGTTGTGTTTTAAAACATTACAAACTTAGCAATGTTTTCATAAATCACCAGTTGTATTTTTCAATGCATAATAATCCAGTTCTGGTTTCACTGGCCAAACTAAGGGAGGCTGCTTGATAAAAAAAAAAAAAACAATTTTTACAGAGTTTGTGTTTTAAAGAATCTGTAGCGGGGTTAAAATAATACAATTATTATTATTATTATTATTATTATTATTATTATTATACTCACCCTTGCAGTTCTTTTAGTTAATCCAAAAATATGAATAAACCTCAAACATGAAGGTTAAGAAAGTAACCATGAATTTTAGCTTTATTAGGAAAATATCTATTGGGCAACTAAAAGAAAAACACACATTTTCACACCTGACTTTGGCATTTTCATTATTTTCAATTAATATAACTCAAAACTTTCATATAAACATTTCTGACAAAAAAACAAAACAATAGTGACCAATATGGCCGCCCTTCTTTTCAATAACAGCAATCGGGTTCCATCATTGCCTCCCAGAGGTTGGACTGGTTTCCTTCACTGGAAATCTCCCATTTAAGACCCACACCAGTTCTAAAGGAAGGCCCATGCTACCAGTTTTGCTTTACACATTATTTTCTAGCAAGAGGAGGAGGAATCGTTTGAAAGAGGGAGACTTCTTCCTGAACCATTGATGGAAGAAAGTGTCTAAAAACTGGCAAAAACTGGTCTGGAGTTTATTTTGACCCCATATTCAACCAAAAAAACAGTCAGCAGGTTTGATCCAGTCAAAAGGTTTTCACAAAAGTCTTTGCATGAAACATAATTACATACTATAGGCGATATAAACAATGAATAAAATAAGAACTAAACGTAACAGCTCATACAGTTCTATCAGTTCAGTCATATTCTTCCATCAATGTTTTGTGTTTAAGTCTTTTCTAAAACCAGAAAACAGATTTAAATCACTGAACAGAACTTACTGCAGAGATTGCAAAGACCCGAAGCACTTCCCAGTGTTCTTAATGCTTGGCAGATTCTGGAGGATGTATTGATCAGAACCGGCAGGCATACTTTGAATTAAAAACTGTGCGTTCGCTGTTTTAGGCATCACCAAGCAGTCTCCTCTGCTCTGAGGCTCATAAAGCCGGTGAAACAGAGAACAAATTCTCACTGGTGAAGTTCAGCTGAAAAAACAGAAACACAGCAAGTCAAAGAAAACCGACCCACAAAGATTCATCAGGAAGAGAAAGAGTCTGGAAGTCCTGAGGAATAAAACTCTACAGATCAGTTTCTGATTAAATGAGCAGAAATCCTCTGGACTCCTACTTCCTGTGTTTGCTTCAAAATAAAGCAGGCAGACTCAGAGCTCTGAAGCTGCAGAGATCATCATCATCATCAACATCACCATCATCATCATCAACATCATCATCATCATCATCATCATCATCATCATCGTCACCATCACCATCATCATCATCATCATCGTCACCATCACCATCATCATCATCATCCTCATGCGTCTGACTAAGCAATAATTAGTAGAGGTTCATCCAGTCATTTTACTCACATAAAGTTGTTCGTATTTCTGTCCAAAGTACGTGATGGGGCATGAGCTGATGTCCACCTCTGTGTTCATAGTAAATACTTTAAACTGTCCAGCAGCTCCTGAAAACAGACACATGAGATGAGAACCAGAGTCTGGCAGCAACATGACAATCTGTAGATGAATAAACCAGCATCAGTTGGTCTGTTTGGAGACCAAGATGGCAGCAGGAGCTCCGTTCCTCCATCTTCACTGACTCAGCAGAAACTGCTTCTAACTGCAGGAACTCACCTGGCAGCAACATGGCAGCAGAGAGGAAGAGGAGCAGGAGGCGGAGCATGTTGGAGGCGACCAATCAGAGAGCTGGAAAACAGAACATCACATGAAACATAAATCAGTTTTTACTTTCTGCTAAGTTTATTGTTTAAGTTTGAACGTCTCGTTTTATTTCAGTCATGAATGAATTCCTTTGAGGCAGAATCTGTTGCTGGTTTGTCTTCCTTGGAGGTGAGGAAGCCACCTGGGGCCACAGGGACACCTGCAGGGGCACAAATGTCCTCTGTACAAACACAGGCTGTAAAGTTACTGACAACAGGCAGATGAATCAGCAGCAGGACCTAAATGATGATATTTGTTTCAGATTTCTCCCAGAAATGTAACATTTTTAATGTTAAACCAAAACTTAAAGTGGATTAATGGCAATATCTGGCAACTTCCAACTCTTTCTGATCTGTTGCCAGATTCGAGGCTACAAAATGATCCGGTCCTGGTTTTATCTGAAGTGAGTCTGGTTGATCCAACAGCAGCGCTGGTAGTGAGCTGAATCATGTCACCTCACAAAACGCTTGTGTAACAAAGAGCCTGACACCAACAGACGAAGCAGAGAAACTCTGGTTGGAACGACGTCCAACAGGAAGCAGCTGGCATTCAGTGCTCAGCCTGATGCCAACACAAACAGCTGGAGGCTGTGTGTTTCTTCTGTGGTTTAGTTGACCTTCCTAAGAAACGCACCCTGGAAAGTTTCCTGACATGCCAACAATCAATCAGCCAAATCAAATTTTTATTTGTAGAGCACCTTCAGCAACAAGGCATTTCAAAGAGCGTTACATCATAAAAATAAAAAATATAAAGTCAACAGCTTTACATTTTGCACATCAGATTATTGATCAATGTTTCATGATTATGTTTCCAAATCAGCTCTAACCAGTTGAGTTTTTAGTCTGAATTTAAAGGAACTCAGCGTGTTCGTTTCAGCTTTCTGCAGTTTTCTGGTGGTTTGTTCCAGATTTGTGGTGCATAGAAGCTCAGAGAATCAAAGTCAAAGTTTCTGATTCTGTAAAGCTCTCAGGGTAACTTTACACCACAAATTTTACTCAAGTTAGAGAACAATAGTTCAACATATTTTTTACTCAAGTAAAAGTAAAAAGTTTCCGTCCAGGAAACGACTCAATTAAGATCAGAAAAGCATTTGGTAAAAAGTAACTGATCAAAACATGAATCATATTTAACAATTCATCATCAGATGCACCAAAATGCAAATTTATGTGGAAAGTTTGGACCAAATTGAAAAAAAATAATTTTGTACATAGCTACAATTTGGGGAAGTAAAATTTCTGAAAATCAATTTCTGTCAACATAAAGTTTATGAAACTTTCACAAAGTTTTTTGTGAAAGTTTCCTCCATCTGGAGAATTTATGGTTAAAAGCTTGTTGTGGTGATGATTTTGCAAAAATGGTAATAATCTTCGGTTGTTTTTCTACGTGGCTCTGTGTTCTGAATGTTTCCTCTTTCCCCCTCAGAGAATTTGGTTT
>NC_045679.1:6244112-6279355 GCF_003331165.1 Xiphophorus hellerii
TCTGTGAGAAATGTCTCCATGGATGAGCAGAGAGAGTCCAGCGGGTCTTACCCTCTACAGGAGGATGATGAAGGTGATGATGAAGGTGGCTCTCTGGTGACCGGAGTTGCTGGGCCGATTTGGGGTCTCTGTCCGGCGGATGCTGCTGCTTCTGTTGGTCTCTGCTGGCGTCACCGGATTAAATAAACCTGGAGACGAGGAGGGGATGGTGATGATTGGCCAAACACCTGGGACAGGTATTTGCCCCGGGCTCATTCTGTTCAGTTATTTGTACTGATGGTAAGACAGAAACACCTGCAAAGGAATGTCACTGAACCAGAAAAACTGAGCACAGCTGCAGCCATGTATTAAAACACCAGATGCTAATAACTCAGTGATTTCTCACAACATGACATTTGTTTTGGGCTTCAACTGTTTTCCACCTTTCCTTCATGAAACCAGAGGACATTTACAGAGGATTGTCCAGTAATGGGTTATAAAACCAGTGAATCCTAAAAGGCATCATTGCCTCAAATTTACACCACAGATATGAGGAGATGAGCTGAAGAATGAAGACAATAATAATAATATTACACCTGGTAATTAACAGGTGGAGCTCCAAGGAACAGCAGATGTGACTCACAGTTTTGTTTGGTAACATTTCAAACTGATGCTGAACTAAAATGACCTCAGTATGTTTTATAATGTCACTTCAGTTTCTCAGTTATTAGCTCAAATGTTTCTTCTGCCCCAGTTTAGAATCCAGTCTCTACAGGAACGGACTGGCATACGGGGCTAACTGGGGCCTTCCCAGTGGCCCCTCCGTTGGTTGGCCAAAAGGGCGCAGCAAGCAGCATCCTTGGTTTGCAGAGTCTCAAACTGCGTCATATCAAACTCCTTCCTGACCTCACTTCCGCCCAGTCAGGCAGATTTCAGCAGCGCATGGACCTGTAAACTGAGCGCAAGAACCGCCGGCTGACCATGAAGAGCAGAGATCAGAAAAACTGGTCTGATAGGTTTATTTTAATTCCTAACTTGCAAAGATTCAACCAGAGACACAATTTTCTTTTCTGCAGAAAAGGAGGGAAGATCTGAGACGCGGAAAGTCGCCGTCAAACACTGTCTGGGATCAACTCTGCCCGATCTTTGTCTGCATTTGGCTTTATTAGAAAATACAAGGAAGGAGGTTGGGCTTTTTCACAGAGTCACACAAAGATTTTGACCAATGACCTTTTTTTACAGGGTGTTCTGGAACCTTCTGTGGACATGCCCTTACAGGGCTTGGGCTGACCACAACTAATCAGTTACACATGTAGCTGATAACACAGGAATGTGCAAACTTCTCTAGCCTCCAGGCAAACATCCTAAAAATGGTTAATAGTATTTCACCGAAGAAAAGGAGTAAAGTAAACAACAGAAAAAATAATATGAAAACATAACCTTTCAAATAAACTCACAAGTAAATGAACTTAGATAATTTTTCTAACATTCCCTCCTGTTTTTCATATTATTATTTATGAAGTCTAACACAGACATCAAAAACACATTTCTTGCTGGCACATTTTCATTGTATGGTCACAACGTTAGACATCAGAGTTTCCCTCAGAGATGGAGGCAACAAGTTGATACTGATACATAACATTTCCAACAGTTTGGGCTATCATTGATTTTAAACATGGAATAATGCAGGCAGTAAAAATACAAAACAAGAAAAGAATAAGAAGAAGAAGCATCATTAATTTCAACAGCAGATGCCACCATGGTCCATATGAGCCAAGAAAAACATCTCCTCGTGAGGGAACTGCATCCTGTGACATGGCCTGTTGCAGGTTTTTCAAGGCAGACATTGCTTCATCAAAATGGGTTTCATTAGCATCAGAAATATAAGTACAACATTCTCTAGTGTCATCTTCATACTCTAGATACTCTAGACTTGGCCTACACCAACATCAAAAAGCATTCAGAGCAGCTGCCTGCCCCCACCTTGGCTCTTCAGACCACCTATCTGTTATGCTAACTCCTGCATACAACCCCTGCTGACCAGAACAAACCTACAGTGAAGCAGGTGAGAATGTGGACTGAGGGGGCCATGGATGCACTTCAGGACTGTTTTGAGTGCTCTGACTGGGATGTTCAAGGCAGCAGCCACTTACAACGACCAGATCAACATCAATGAGTACGCCATGACGGTGTCAGCCTACATCAACAAGTGCACAGAGGACGTCAGCATCACTAAGAACATTATCACCCGGGCCAACCAAAAACCCTGGATGACTAAGGAGGTACGGGAAATGCTAAAAGCACGGAACTCAGCCTTCAAGTCTGGCGACAAGGAGGCACTGAGGACAGCGAGAGCCAACTTGAACCGTGCTATCAGGTTAGCAAAGCGAACCCACAGTCGAAAAATACAGGAGTTCTTCCACGACACCAGCAACACCAGAAGTATGTGGCAAGGCATAAAGGCGATCACAGATTACAATCCATCCTCCCCCCCAGTGGGTGAAGTTGATGCTGACTTTCTAAATGGACTCAATAACTTCTTTGGGAGGTTCGAGGCACTGAACAGTACTCCGGCAAAGAAAACTGTTCCCCACCAGGAAGAGGAGGCACTCTGCCTGGACACAGCCGATGTATTGAAGACTCTGAAAAGAGTCAACCCACGGAAGGCCCCAGGTCCCGACAACATACCTGGGCGGGTGTTCAGGGAATGCGCAGGTCAGCTGGCTGGTGTCCTAACAGACATTTTTAACACCTCACTGGACCAAGCCACAGTGCCAGCCTGTCTCAAAACTGCCTCCATCATTCCGGTGCCAAAGAAACCTCAAGTCACCTCTTTCAACGATTACCGGCCTGTGGCACTGACTCCCATCATGATGAAGTGCTTTGAAAGGCTGGTAAAAGAACACATCGTCTCCAGACTCCCCTCCACATTCGACCCGTTCCAGTTTGCCTACCGCCGAAACCGCTCCACTGAGGACGCCATCTCCTCCGCCCTACACCTGAGCCTGGCTCACCTGGAGGAGAAGAACACTCATGTGCGGATGTTGTTCCTGGACTTCAGCTCAGCGTTCAACACAATCATCCCACAGCATCTGGCAGGAAAACTGGGACACCTGGGCTTCAGCACCCCCCTGCGCAACTGGCTGCTAGACTTCCTCACCGACAGACCTCAGTCAGTCCGGATCGGACAACACACCTCCGATGTCATCACCCTCAGCACAGGCTCCCCTCAGGGCTGCGTCCTGAGCCTCTGCTGTTCACTCTGATGACACACGACTGCGTCCCCAGGTTCGCCACCAACCACATCGTGAAGTTCGCGGACGACACAACGGTGGTGGGCCTCATCAGAGACGACAACGACCTGGACTACAGAGAGGAGGTGGAGCAGCTGGTGGACTGGTGCAGAGACAACAGCCTGATCCTGAACGTTGACAAGACGAAGGAGATGATCATCGACTTCAGGAAGAACCGGCCCAGCCACGCTCCACTGCTCATCAACAGCTCGGCTGTGGAGGTGGTCAGTAGCACCAAATTCCTGGGGGTGCACATCACTAACGACCTCACCTGGACTGCGAACACCACGTCTCTGGCCAAGAGGGCACAGAAGCGCTTGTATTTCCTGCGGAGGATGAGAAGAGCACACCACCTGCCCCCGCCGATCCTCAAGACGTTCTACAGAAGCACCATAGAGAGCATTCTGACCAGCTGCCTCTCTGTGTGGTGTGGAAGCTGCAGCGCCTCCAACTGGACGAACGTGAGGAGAGTGGTGCGGACAGCAGAAAGGATCATCGGGGCCCCCCTTCCCTCCATTCAGGACATTTCATCCCAGCGCTGCGTGTCCCGAGGCCGAAACATCGTCAGTGACCCCTCACACCCCCACCATGGACTGTTCTCCCTGCTGCCCTCTGGAAAGAGGTTCCGCAGCATCCGGTGCAGGTCCACCTGGTTCTGAAACAGCTTTTTCCCATTTGCTATCAGACTGCTGAACTCTTAACTGGACTGCACTTAAAATCTGGTCTCCACTTTATACCTTGCACATGTACAGAGCTAAGTAACTTCCTTTTTACTGTCAGTCCTGCATGTAGCATATTTGAAAATAACTGAATTGTTATTCAATATAAAATAGCTTTTAACCAAGTAGACAGGCTAGGTTTTCTTCCCTTTTTCAGAAGAGTAGGTGCGACTCAAAAAAGGAGCAGGTAGGCTAGAGTTTTGCAGCTGCGAGTATTTTGTATTTGCATTGTGAATATTATATTTACATATTTACAACCACACATTGGGATATGAAACATAGGCATGAATGAAAGAAAAAGAAAAAAAAACAACAAACGACAAAAAAAACTAATTAATTAATCAGTCCCAAAGTTAAAGTTCATCTCACACCCCCCCTTAGTCCGTCCACCCCGAATGGGGATCAATCAGGCTCACCAACAAGGCGAGTATCCGGAGCTTGATTCACGTCTTGGGTAAATGAAAGTCCAATCAAAGAAGGAGCAGAGTCCTTTGTAGGATTCTCCTACCGGCTGGGTAGGAGAAGTAAACAGTCCTTAATCACCAACAGGTGAATCCTTTCCTTGGCTCTAGGCCTGGTTTCATAGCTCGCCATCCATCTGGCCTGAACAACAAAACAGGACCACTTCCTCAATATAATTATATTTTCTAATATTCTTAGTGTATACACGGTTCAATAAATAATTCTATCATATTCAATCAATTGCAATAAATCTAAAATTCAATATAAATTACGTTCATGAAACATTCAATAAATATACACCATATTATCAATTAACATGAAATGTAAAATACTAATACAAACCAGTGCTCAATAAATACTTCAATTACCCGTTTTGGTTATCAAAAGCAATGTTCAATCAGTTTTTAGTGGCTACACAATAGCAGTGATTACAAGCCAACGCTAAGTCATTCATAACAACACTCACCAGTTCCGCAGTTTTGTGTCATACTACCGGATCTTTTCCATCTCCTTTCCGGCTCACAATAATGGGCTCCTACAGTTCAGTACATTAAGTGAGCATCGTACATATTTACAGACATTAAATGATACTACGCTTTAACTGACCTGCCAGCTCTGCTCCTTCCGACGCGATCTAACCTTCATGCCTTTCGCTCCAGCTAATATACCGAGCCAATAAACTGCGACGGTACACGTGACCCCAATACTTAGCCACGATTGGCTAAATAATCTCGCGAGAATCACTCCTAAGGTTATTAAAACATCGCGAGATTAAGGCTAAAAGGCAAAAGTAGAAAATCAAAGGACATGAAGGTTTAAAATGACACTTAGGTTACATGCACTTTATATTTTATATTTATATTTATATTCATATTTTATACTGTATTTTATTTTTTTCTGGAGTAACCTCACAACATTGAAAGCTCAAAACATTGTCCTGAGCCGTATGCAACGAAATTTCGTTCTGTATACACCCTGTGCATGCAAAATGACAATAAAGTCAGTCTAAGTCTAAGTCTAAGTCTAAGTTCATCAGTGTCAGCATAATCAAACAATGGCTTAACTTAAAAAAGTAAATTTGGCTTTGTTATTTTCCATCAGGGGAATTACTTTAATCTTTTATCAAAGAACGCAGACTTTGAATGAGACCACATCCACAGGACACCAGAAAAACAGCTGCAAAACTGCAATGACAAAACAGAGATCAGATTTTCCAAAGGCATCATTCATTTGTGTATTCAACACAAATATCTTCAATTCACTCTGTGTCCGAGTGAATTCTCCACCGCTCGTTCCCACTGTGGCTGCTATCGTCGGAATAAATGTGAAACCGCTTCTCCAAGCAGTCGCACTCTTCTTCAGGGACAACAGCTTTTGTTGTAGAGTCCAGAGTCAGGTCTGGAGCTCTGAACTTTAGGCCAGTCTGTGTGTAGAAAGTCATGAGCAACTCATCATGCGAAACCTTATCTCCTGCTTGTCCAGTTTTACTAAGTTCTGCTCATTAAATGGTGGATGTGATCCATTCAATTTACGTTTCAATACTACACCTCCAACAGATGGAAAACACAGAAACCCTGTAATCACCTGCTTCAAAAGACAAGGTTCTAAATTAATGTTTGCCCTGAATGTTAAGCATATGCAGATCTTCATTTTAAACTAATCTTGTAATATAAGACTGAACAAAAAACAAAACAATAACAAAAGCTTAAAGACGTAGTTGTATAGCTTACATTTACCATCAAAACAATGAATATCAGTGTGAATTAAACAGTCCAGTTTAAATTACTTTTATAGAACAAACTAGATTTTACTGGTAGTTTGTCTAAAACATTCTACATGCTTTCCTTAAACAAAGATTCAAAAGAGTTAGACCTGGAGTAATTATAATGTCAATGTATAACTTAACAAATCCAGACATTTTCAAAATACACCAATTTTTCTCTAGGCCTTTTACTGGTAGTAGAATTTAAAGTTTTATTCAAAGTCATTTTAAATGGATGTAAATCAAAACAAAAATCAAGTTTAGAAAAATCATTATAATCCCACATCTCAGACCCACCTGAGTACTTCTACTGATTAGTGATAATTTAATCAATAATAGATTCTTCAAAGCATTTCTTAAAACATTCTTAATCCATTAAATTAGTGCTCTGAAAATGGCTAGCACAATAATATTTTTAATTTCTATAATTATTTCCCCAAGTTAATTAACCAAAATATGCTTCATTATCACTATAAATTTGTTATCTATTGGTTTCAAAATACTTTAGCCCATTGTCAGAACATCTTTAATGGAGAACAACTCAAATCCATTTAAAATAAGCATATATTTCACCAGACAATATCTTTCCTTTCACTTTTATGTTTAGTACAGATCAGACATGTTCTTCAAATATTTTGTTTAAGTAATATAAGTTTCAGTAATCTAATTAAGTAATATAAAAGGTAAACCCATAACATTTCTCCTCCATGATGATGCTTTACCTGCTAATGTATCACAATTTCTACTACTTTAAATAAAGATGTTGATGAAACAGGTTTATTATTTTACCTGAGAAATTCTACCCATATTCAATGCTGCCCTTTTCCCTAAAAGGTCAACTTTCAAAACAAACAGAATCATTTATTTCAGCATGATTTAAACCTTCAAGATGACTCTATTTTCCCAAAACACTTCACATTACAGTTTTAAAGCTCATTATTTCATTTTACTCTTATGATTTTCAAATAATTCATTTTACAAAGAATTTTAACTAACGTTTGACAAAGCATGTTTACCAATTTAGACTTGTGTTTTGATGCTAAAAACTTACATTTAACATTTTCCACATTATTTCATTGCTCACTATGTATTTGCTTGCTTAAACAACCTGCACTAAAGAGAAAATGGTTCTCTGAATTTTAGGAAACTAAAACTACATCAAAATCCTGCCTTATGTGATGGTAAAGACTCTCTACATCTTCCTATAATCTACGGTGCCAAACAAAACCCTAAGATTTAAACAGCCAATCTCTATGTTCCTTAGGAAAAAAGGTTAATTTGTATTTTTGTATTATCTTTGTATTTTTTAGATTTCACACTTTATGTTTTAAGGTCACTACACTAGTCTGAGCAATCTCTATTGTCAGATCACAAAACAAATCTTTAACCCACCATATGAACTTTCCTTCACCTCTTGGAGGGAATGATTTTATGGCAGGAAAGAGAGTCAGTAAGGATTTCAGGAGGAACTCCTAATTCTTCTACTGCTTTATTAGGCTTTGGCACTTGAATCATCAGATATGTTTTGGTTTCATCTAATTTTTAAATTTGGGGTTGCTTATACTTAAAAAAACATATACTGGTGTTTTGTAAAGAGGCTTCACATGTTGGTTAGTTGAATCTAGTGGGGGTAGAAGTTACAGCACAGCTCTTCTTGTTCTCCCCTGCTGAGCTGCTGTGAGTTTGGGTTGCAACTCCTCCCTGGGCTTCATTATTCTCTTGTCTAAATAAACATACTTGTCACTTTTTCCTGTTTTGTTCTATTTATTTTATTTTTTCTTATTTTCTTATTTTATTTGCAGCCCTCTCTTTCTGTAGGCACTTTTCAATCATCTCTTATTACAGTTTAATATTGATTCTCTACAATAGTTCCACATGATCTTTTTTCATTAACCATAAGTTATTTCAAACTTAATGTTATCCTTCAACAACAAATCTTGTAAATTTTAGCAAACTTTTCTGTATTTAATCAATTTCTATTTAACAAGAGAGTTACTTCTAATTTATCCTGTCTTAATTATCAATAAGTCCTGTAGATTTAATAATATTTATCTATCTTAAAGTTTTGGTCAGTTTAAAAAGACTGATTGTGAAACTATCTAGAATCAGCTGCATGCTGCAGTTTGTTGTTATCTGGGCAATTCCTCTTACAGTTAGAGCCTGTTTCTCTAAAGATCTTTTCTGTTTTTTCTTTATCCTCAACTCATTAAAAAGGTCCCATTGTAGCTCATTGTATTTTATTCTATTTTTACTACTACCTTCTCAGCCTAGAAGGAATAATTAACATTTTTATCTAATATTTTAGTTCTCAATTCTATATACATTTTTTATTTTATTTATTTCTCTACCTAATCATTTATGTATTTATCTATTTATTTACTTTATTTTTCATTCAGTCATCTATTAATTTGCCAATACATCATTTCCACAATCCTCTGTGACCTCATTTTCTTGGCTTATTCTTTATTTATGTCAGGATCAGTGTTTTTCTGTGTTTATTTAGAGTTTTCTGTGTCCTTAGTCTCTTCGTTGTCCTGTCCTCCCCTTGATTGTTCCCAGGTGTGTCTCGTTTCTGTGATTACCCTCCCGTGTATTTAACTCCACCTGTGTTCCTTGTTCCTCGTCGGGTCCTTGTCAATGTCTTGTCGTTGTCCATTCGTGTAGCCTGTTGCTACCAGTGCTGAGCCCTAGCCTTCTGCTCAACTGTGCTGCCAGGTTTTTGGATTTTTGACATTATTTTCATCATTAAACTTCCTTTATTCACCTCATCTGGGTCTACAGCGTCTGCCTCACCACCTCACCCGCACCACCTCATGACAATTTATTTATATTTCATCCTGTAGTTCTACCAATTTATTTAGCCTTAGAACCCATATTTTTACTTTCAATTTGTTCAGATGTTTTATTTTATCAGGATTCTATCTTTCAATGCCTTCCAATCTTTACACTGCAGGTCACACTTACTGCTGTTGTTGCTTAATTTGAATAATTTAGTCCAGTTTAACACATAGGGTGTTCTAAAAACTGGAAATTTTGCACCACGAGACAGCACTAAAAAAATGCTCTGCAGGGTAATTTCTGCTTCTGCTTGGTTGTTCCAAGTGAGAAATTCTTGCCTATGGCATCCACTTACAGAGGTGCTGTTCACATTCTCGTTGTATTTATATGACATAAAATACCAAGTGGTATTTTATCTCCAATTACACACACTCTTTCACACCAACATGAATTGTAACACAAACAAAAACACAAAACACAAAACAACTGGTCAGATTTGTAGTCAGTCAAAATTTCATCAGTCACCAATTTTCAGTCTGTCCTCATTATTTTATCAAATTTTACTCTAATTTTTTATCAAATTTTACTGAAGCTTCAGGAATTTCCCAATGTTTTGTTAACATTTTTCATGTTTTAATTTAATTAATTTTAAACTTTAGTCTTCAGGAACCTGTTTTAAATACCGTGCACATTTATAAAGAGACATCTCAAACTTATGTTAGAATCTAACAACAACCAATAATTTCCTGTTTTCTGGTACCAGTTTTTTACTTAACCCTTATTTTAAAACCGAAACACCACGTTTTTTCTTTATTTTACTTTCAACACCATCTACACCGTACTTCTTTTTCCATTTAGTCAGGTACTTTAAGTTTCCTGGCTCCATCTGACACATTACTTCTCATCCCCTTTAAGACTTTTCTCCTTCCCGTGGGAAAAACCCATATTTTTACAGTGTGTTCATCCCGTTCTTTACACACCTAGGGTGGACTCTACAGAACGGGGGATAGGAAGAGTAGGGTGGTGGCCAAGTTCTTGTTGTAGTAATTCTCGCTTGGACTAAATTCAATAAATGATTTGAGTGGAGAATTCTTGATAATCATCCCCAACAAGCCCACCGCTCACCTTTCCCACTGTTTTTTAGGTATCACATTTATTGCCTTTCCCTACGTGTGTTTTTTATACTTTCCCCTTTTTTTTTTTTTCTTGACGTCAAACGGGGGACTTGAAAACCGCCCGTAACATTCCATTTACTTACTTGGTTGAATCCTGCTCTGTCCAGTTTTGAGTCCCGTCAATCCACCGTTGGCAGAAGGAGCTTGACATAAGACACTGGCCCAGCGAGGAAATTGCCCCCCGGGACTTTTCAGAATACTGCCGGCAGATTTCAGCGCGTCTTACTCCTTCCGTCAGCGGTGGGTATGTTGGGAATCCCTGAACGAGCCCCCAAATGATAGGTTTATTTTAATTCCTAACTTGCAAAGATTCAACCAGAGACACAATTTTCTTTTCTGCAGAAAAGGAGGGAAGATCCGAGACGCGGAAAGCCACCGTCAAACACTGTCTGGAATCAACTCTGCCCAATCTTTGTCTGCATTTGGCCTTATTAGAAAATACAAGGAAGGAGGTTGGGCTTTTTCACATAGTCACACAAAGAATTTGACCAATGACCTTTTTCTACAGGGTGTTCTGGAACCTTCTGTGGACATGCCCTTACAAGGGCATGTGGCTGACCACAACTAATCAGTTACACATGTAGCTGATAACACAGGAATGTGCAAACTTCTCTAGCCTCCAGGCAAACATCCTAAAAATGGTTAATAGTGTTTCACAGAAGAAAAGGAGTCAAGTAAACAACACACAAAATAATAATATGAAAACATAACCTTTCAAATAAACTCACAAGTAAATGAACTTAAATAATTTTTCTAACAGGTACAAACAGAAAACAGCCTCTGAGGCGATTATTACAAACTCAACGACGGTCATGAGACAGAAAAGCCTCGTCTGGCCGTCTGTTCCTGCCAGTGAGTCATGAATTAAATCTCCATATTTCTCTCTCCAGCAGAGAAGCCCGTTCTGCAGAACCAAGCTGGAGTTGGTTCCGATTGGGGAAATGACTAAAGGGCGATTCCACCCAATTTTTCACCACCTTCCGCATCTTTAATCGGCTCTAGGTTAAAAACTACAACACCTGGACTCTTCCAACCTGGACTGGATTATTCTGCTCTAATAACAGAATATTTTAATCCATGTTTGGGATTTGTGAAACCTTTAGGTGATTTGTGAAACTTCACTAAAGCTTAGATTACTATTCATACTTGTTACATGCAGGCTTTTCAAATTCAATTTGAATTCAAAACCACTTTATTAATGGGAAATGAAATGTTGGTGTAGCTCATTAATTCTTCAAAGAGTTCAAAGGTCAATGCCGCCCTGCCGGCCTGATGCGGCTCCAGCTCTCATGCAGTTACACAACTTTGACCTTAGAACCGTCAGTTTCATCTAAATCCATCAAAATGATCAAATTTCAACAAAACCTTTAGTAATAAAGACTTTGATTATCTTATCAAATAAATGCCTTTTGTAATCTAAATACATAAATATCCCACGCCGACCTGGATATTCAACATGAATAAAAGACCAAATCCAGACTTTTATTTTTAATGTTTATTTGCTGATTAAAACATGTATTACAACTTTAATCACCTTCATCCAAAGTAGTTATTATAAAAACTAAAAATGTTTGATTAATAATCATCATTGCACACTTTAATATTTTAGTGATTAGAAATCAAAAGTGCTGATCTTTATGTTGCCGCCGCACATCAGATGTCCAACATGAAAACCAAACAAGAAACAACAACAATCCATCCAAAGACTGAAGAAAAACTACAAAAGGCCGAAAGCAGAATGGGAAAAAAAAAATCATTTATTTGACCTCAAATGGCTTTTATTCTGTCTAAGTTTAGAAGAATTAAAACAAATGACCAGTTAAAGCTTGTATGTAATACAAATTGTAGCCACAAGAGGGGGAAGTGCTCCAGTTTTACATTTGTAAGAGTTAAAACTTTGCTTTAACTTTCTGAATTGAAAACTCAACTTGATAATAATTTTATAGATGTTAAAAACTGACATCAACCTACAAAGGTCATGTTGGAGTTTCTGTAAATTTCAGCTTCAGAAGAAGAAAAACGGCTCAGTAACAGCCACCAATCCCTGCTAAACCTTTACTGATCATTGAGACTAGAAATGAAATCAAATTCCTCCTGATTGTAGAGCTGACTGAAACATTGAAGCTCACTGTGAACCACTGCAGCCTCATTCTGCTCTCTGTTTTCCTCTGTGAATCAAAAAGCTTCTTTCATTGAAGACCAACTATAAACTCTGATTAGTTTAGTGTTTCACTCACTTCCCTTCACCACATTTGATTAATACAAAGAAACGCTCAGCAGTAGAACCGCTATGTGTCAGAGATTTCCTCATAACACCCGGGTCTGGATCAGAACCGGTCCACAGACTGGATCTTCATGGAGTTTGAGGTCCTTCACCTGAAAAGACAACAGGAGCAAAGTTTGAACCAGACTTCACAAACTGCTGTGGTTTCAACTGGACATCAGATTTACAAGATGATGAAAAGTTTTTCCCCTCATATTTTAATAACTCAAACATTATGTGCAAAACTCAGGAAATCTTCCTTTAAAAACTCAACACCAACATTTTGTCACAAAAACAAACCCTGTAAAAAGTTCAAGCTTGGTCTCTCTTCCCATCCATCAGGAACTTTGTCCATTTCTATTTCTGTCTCCATTGATGTGACGACTATCAGAGTTTGAGGTTTTCATTTTCATGATCCTGCAATCCGTGTCTAAAGATCCAGCGGTGTTACCGTAAACTAGACGACTAGTTACGACCCCTAGTGGAGAGTTCAAGCTACTGATCCACTGACCCCATCTGAGATAATCACTAAAGGATTAATGGGAAGGAACAATTATAAATGTGAATAATAATAATAATAATAATAATAATAATAATAATATGTCAGAATAACAGACAGTCTTACCTAGGCAGTCCAAGCCATGCTGATGAAGGCAGCAGCTCCAGACTGGGACCGGACAGATCTGCGTCTCCGAGTTCCACCACACGTCTAGAAGTGAAGGACAGACAAGTCTGCATTTCAATGACTGTCAAAGCTGAACTTTGTCTCTCATAGTGTGTTAGCGTCAAACATCCTGAGGTGAGTGAGATTCAGAGAAGCTGCACCTTGACGCAGGTGTTCTCCTGTTTGATGCAGAGCTGCAGTTTGCAGTGCAGGTAGACCTCAGCTGAGCTCCCAATGAACTGGAACATGTTGAAGGAGAAGGAGTTGGAGGTTCCCTTTCCGTTTGCCTCCATGCTCACCGTCTGGTCCTCAGGGTTTGGACAACTGCTCACAAGCGTCAAATCAAACGTTGGTGGTCGGATCAGAGAGGTTAGAAAGGTCACAGAGGCTGAATATGGGCAGCGGTCTCACCCGTTCTTGATCAGGTAATGTTTACGGCTAGCGTTGGCCGATTCCTTGTCCGTCGCCCAGCAGGAGTCCATCACCAAGGCAACCAGGCTTTCATTCAGGCCGTTGGCGTCCAGCTCCACCCAGATCTTCTGGTTCAGGCGAACTTTGGTGTTTGAGGCCACAGCTTGAGTTCGGTGGGCGTCGGTGTAGGCCTTCATGGTCAGAGAGTAATTCCAAAGTCCGGATGAGATGAACTGAACCACAGAGCTGCAGAGGACACACACAGCTGGCAGGAGTCTGCTTCTACTTCTGACTGCTCAAAGATTTTACTTTGCTTTCTGCATCCAGCAGGTTTGTACTGTCATATGGAGATGCTAGCTGTGGTCGTCTCCTTGGTGTTTCAGTTTTTACGTCAGCTTAACCGGAGCTTCTTTTCTTTCTAGTAGGTTTTGTTATGTCTTGGTTTTCTGCACCTGTTTTGCCTCCCATTATTTCCCCTCTGCTTCCTGCTTGTTCACAGGCCACATCCAATCACTGCCCTTGTCAACAGACGCTGTGGGCCGTCACGATGTTGCTATGACGACGGGTTCATCTCGTAGGGGAACCAAACTGCATTCAGCTCAACTTTACGCTACAGACACGTTGATGAAGGAACGACCCAAGTTACAGGAGTCTAAAAGCTTCCAACTCTTCAAAGTTATGTTTTCTATGCAACATATATCTATGATAGGACAGCGTAGCTACATCTAGTATTTCATAGAGTGTTTAAGCTTTTGGCCAAATCTGTAAAATCACTTTGACCTGAATCATAAAGAGAAAGGATTGGACTCTGTTATATCAATCTATTCCTACAGAAACTGACCAAACTATTCTGTAATGTTTTACTGAATCTTTTTCACCTGATTCTGAAACTAAAAACCACAAGTTTACCTGATGGGATCAACACCCACCTGTCTTTGATCCTGAAAGCCACCGTCTGTATGTCCGGCTGGGTCTCAACGCAGGAAAACCCGATGTAGACCTGGTCTTGGCGAGTGATTCCTCCAGAGGAGAGGTTCTGTGTCATGATGGTGTTCTTGTAGATGGTTTGGCTGTTGTGGGTCTGCAAACAGAAACATTAACTCCGTACCAAAAGCTGACCTGTGAAGTTGCCTCCACATCAAGGTCCCGAAGCAGAGCGCGAACCCACCGTGACCTCAGTCCCACAGAGGTCGGTGCTGTTGAAGCTGAAGGTCACCATGTGGGTCTGCTGGTCCATCTGACCTCTGCAGGTCGGATCTTTGAGCTGTAAGTCAGAGTAGTCGATGCCTTTGTCCTCCAGGAGACACCCGACCAGAGAGAGAGAAGTAGAGCTCTGCCTGCAGACCGGCGGATCACCTGGAGGTTACAGCGTTGGTGAGGAGAGGCAGTCAGAGGGTTTCCTCCAAACATTAAGGCCTGTTCTCAGGTCACAGCTGTCCTACCCAAAGAGTTCGTCTCTCTGTACTTGGAGGCAAAAATGGCCCGACAGAAGCAGCGAGTTTCTCCTCCAGCTGTCTTCTCTCCACAGAACTCGTGATCGCTGCAGGTCCTGTCCTGACAGACGGCCCCAGGGGGCGCTGCAGAGCAGATGCATTACTGTGAAAAGCAGCAGCAGCAGCAGATTCATGGAGCAGACGGAGGGCAGCAGGTCTTACAGCACTGAGCCTTGGACCTCCAGTCCTCCGGTGCGGCGCTGCTCTGCAGGCTGCAGGCTCTGGCGTAGGCCTCCAGGAACCGACAGCTGAGGCCATCCAGATCCGGATAGCGGCACAAAGTGTCTGTGCAGGCGGCCATGTAGGGCTCTGGGTCCACGCCGCAGGAGGAGAAGGGCGCCTCCTTCAGGAGGCTACAGCTGCTCCACATGGAGACAATCAATGATCAATAAACGGATTCGTCTCCCATCACAACTGACGTCACGAGGCATCAAACACCATGAAACATGAAGTTTCCCCCAGAGATCAGAGAGAAACTCAGACTAAAGGTTCTGGATCAATGTGCTCACCGTTCAGCCATCTTGGTGCAGCTGGTGGTTGTGTCAGTAGCGTCGGTGTACTGCGCCTCACAGCTAGGGGGCGACACACAACAAGGTCAGGACCGATTCCTGAGTTTACCTGCAGTCCGTCCGTCCAGCAGCGGTCGGTCGGTAAGGAGGTCTGACCTGGTGGAGCCGTCCTCAGAGAGCCGCTCTTCACTCAGAGACCTGCTGGCGTTTCCACACAGACCCTGCAGAGGCAGTCCATAAGAACCTGGACGGGTTCAGGACGCAGCGAGAGACAATCAGCATCAGACTGCAGGACAGCAGCGATCCTCAGGATCCAAACTCATCTGATGCTCTGTACCTTTCAGGTGGATCTGAGCCGTGGAGCCGTCAAAGAAGACAGAAGCAGAGAAGTCGGACAGGGACGCCTGGACAGTGACTCCAGTTTGGTCCTTGGAGAGCTTCACACCGTGACCCGTCTGAACCGAGCCGCTGAGGGTCAGCGGCGAGCCGTTCAGCTGCGACCCACAGAGACACAGCGGACTGTCAGAACTCAGAGGCTGAGCCACAGAAACCTGGAGGTCTGTCTGAGAAAAGGAGCTACAGGCGAGTCTGGAGGGGCTTCGGAAGGTGGCGCCCCCTGCTGGTGAAGCAGCAGAGAGACGCTGCTTCACCTACAAACTTCAGACTACAACGGACCTGTGACTCAGCAGCTCTGAAAAGGTTCTGTAGCATGAGGAAAGCTTTAAACACACACACACACACAGAATGACTGAAATAAATTATGAACCAACTGAAAAAGTTCAACTAAAACTGAATCTGACATTTGTTTTCAGCTAAAACTCAGAAAATATTTTTTATAAGTTGTCTTTAGGATCAAAGCTGATAGAAAAAAAAGTTCAAAACTGTTTCAGTTCTTTTGGGTTCAGGAGATAAGAAACCACAAAAACTATAAAGTCTAAGATTTTTTTAATCAAAACTTTTAAATTAGGAAATTTAATCATCAAATTCATTGCTAGTGTTTTTCCTGTTGTGAACATTTAAAATGATTTTATTTTAACTTCATGTCAGTCTCTTATAAGTATCAGTTTGCTCTTTAGCAGCAGAAAAAGTTGCATTTGTTTCATAAATCCAGAGGTTCCTGGGCTGGGCCCCCAGAACCCCAGGATCCAGATTACGGCCCTGCTGGAAGCCATGAAGCGTCTGCAGCGGCTCACCAGAACTCTGCCTCCTTGTTTCAGCTGGATGTCAACGGCCGACCCGTTCAGTCGCAGCGTCACGCCGTCCAGGAAGCTCACGTCTTTACGGCGCCGCTCCTGGAAGTGGGCCAGAACCTGGAAGTCTGGGCCTGATGGGATCCTCAGCAGAGAGTACCAGCACCGGTCCTTCACAGAGTTCTGCTGGCCCTGGAAGTCCACCACAGCCGGACCCGTCACCGTGCAGACGGAGCCCAACGAGGAGGCAGAGGAGCAGCTGGTGGAGGCAGAAACAAACATCAAGACCTGTTGCTGGGGGCCACAGCCACCAGGGGGCGCTCTACTCCTCCAGCTCTCTGGATCAGTAGTCAGTATGTTACTGAGGTCTGACTGATGTGAAGGACTCAGATTTAGACCAACTGCTGTGCAGAAAGATTCATTTCAGCCTCACTGATCTCTGATCTGTTCTCCACTGCTGCTCACTTCCTGCTGCTCCTTCACAATAAAAGCTCATTTATCACTTCATGCTTCTCCTTCACAATAAAAGCTCATTTAACACTTCCTGCTGCTCCTTGAAAGTTAATGCTTGCTGTGAAAAAGACCACAGCTCCAGTGAAATTTAACTTCATGAGTCAAATTTGAAAACACATTTTTCTCTTTCCCACTTTTCAAATACAAAATCAATCAATCAATTTTATTTATAAAGCACCCTTCAAAGTGCTGTTTTTAGTAGCAGGACTTTGAGCGTGTAAATAAGTAAAAATGACCATATTTACACGCCGTTGCCTTGACAACGCTCCGTGGGCCCACAGCTGGTATTCTGGAGGACTGCAGACTGAGAACAGGTGAGAGTCCTGCAGGTTTTTGGATCAGAGCTGACAACGTCTCCAGGTCTGAACAGAACGCCTGAGAAACGAAGGAAGAGACAGAAAACTCAGAAACTCAGTTTATCTGAGGAAAAACTGTTTCACTGAATCTCAAAGTTCAGGTTTGGATTCAGAGGTTCACTGACCTGATGACCTGCAGCCGCTCAGATCTGCGTAGGTTTGCTGGTTTGCAACACTCGGAGGGAAAACTTTGTTTCCATCCACCAGAAAATCAGGGAACTGCAGAACAACAGAGTCAGAACCACAGAGACTCAACACAGAATAAAAACTGATTTCATTAAAATGTCTTGATAAAAACTCATTTCTTTCTTTGAGCCAAAACTTTGTTTTACTCAGCTGATTTTTACTCTAAAGAGCAAGACAGACATTTTTCCTGTCTCATGTTTCTATATGTTTTTTGTCTCATGTTTCTATGTTTTTCATGGTGTCCATTGTAATGGACATCTTGACTAAATGAACGTAGAACGTCATGAAAACTTCTATACTTTCCCCGCAGAGCTTCATGCAATAACTCATGGTCTCAACCTTTTAAACTGGATTTTGCTGTTTTGTTTATCAGTGTGCATGTCTGAATAGAGAATAAATAATATAAAATATAGCTTTGACTTTAGTGATGGCCATTGAACTTTCAGATGTATTGACATGCTATTATTTGTAGTGATGTAAACATATAACAATAGATTACACAGTTATCAAACTACTGGCTATTTCCATGTAACCTTTATTTTTTATGAACACCTTGAAGCAGTTTCAGTTTGGATTTTACATTTCTTGCAGCAGAAATGTGTTTTTTCTGTGCATTATGGCCTCTTGCATCCAGTCGGCTCTGACTTTTTTCTCAGATTTTTGTGTTTACAGACTGATAATTTGATCTAGCAGGACAACAACACCCACTGATTCACTGTGAAGCTGAACTTCTCTGGATGAGACACTGAAAAACTGGGAATGCTTTACTTCTCAATTTACCATCTAATTCCTGTGGCTTATTTTCCTCATCCAATCACTGGATCAGAAATCTCTTGATGTACCGTCAGTTCAAGAAGGTTTGACAGTTTTTACTCCATCATTGAGAAAATAACAGAAAATCATTATGAAATCACAAACTGGCTATGAAATGTTCACACATGCTTCTTTCTTTGCACAGTAACACTGAATAATTAGGCGCTGTACAGCCAACACAAAGTCCTGATGTCCATTGGGATGGACATTCAACTTTTAAAAAGGTCCTACGATTTAATGAGAGGAAAAATGTTCAAAATACTTTCAAATACTATTACTGGAAACACTTAAAAATATACAGAGAAAACTTTTCTGTGCTGTTATGAACATAAAGAATATTTTTGAAGTAAAACAGAAGCTTCCTCCTCCTCGTCTGTTTTCAGTCACATGCTCGTCTGGATGACTGAAACTCACTAGTATCAACTTAAGGGTCTAAACTTTATTGTTTTTGCTTAATAATAAACCAATCTATAACAAGCATCATGTAAATAACCAATTCCCTAATATTTTTATTAGTTTAATCCCAGAAAAACATCATGTCCACGCCAGTGGACGTGGAGTCTAAAGGATGTCTTGATAAAAACTGAAAATAATCAGGAAAATCTTCAGGTAGATGTTTAGATCTGACAATATTTAATTATTAACTCAAAGCTTTTCCTGTATTTTGTAAAAGATGTAAAGACTTACCACTGATGGGTCTGAACCCACGTAAGCACTTTGTGCTCCATAGTTTAGTAGAACTAAACGGTACTAAAAGAAATACAAAAAAACAGTCAGCAGGTTTGATCCAGTCAAAAGGTTTTCACAAAAAGTCTTTGCATGAAACATAATTACATACTATAGGCGATATAAACAATGAATAAAATATAAGAACTAAACGTAAACAGCTCATACAGTTCTATCAGTTCATTCATATTCTTCCATCAATGTTTTGTGTTTAAGTCTTTTCTAAAACCAGAAAACAGATTTAAATCACTGAACAGAACTTACTGCAGAGATTGCAAAGACCACGAAGCACTTCCCAGTGTTCTTAATGCTTGGCAGATTCTGGAGGATGTATTTATCAGAACCGGCAGGCATACTTTGAATTAAAAACTGTGCGTTCGCTGTTTTAGGCATCACCAAGCAGTCTCCTCTGCTCTGAGGCTCATAAAAGCCGGTGAAACAGAGAACAAAGTTGTCACTGGTGAAGTTCAGCTGAAAAAACAGAAACACAGCAAGTCAAAGAAAAACCGACCCACAAAGATTCATCAGGAAGAGAAAAGAGTCTGGAAGTCCTGAGGAATAAAACTCTACAGATCAGTTTCTGATTAAATGAGCAGAAATCCTCTGGACTCCTACTTCCTGTGTTTGCTTCAAAATAAAAGCAGGCAGACTCAGAGCTCTGAAGCTGCAGAGATCATCATCATCATCAACATCACCATCATCATCATCATCATCATCATCGTCACCATCACCATCATCATCATCGTCACCATCACCATCATCATCATCATCATCATCGTCACCATCACCATCATCATCATCATCATCATGCGTCTGACTAAGCAATAATTAGTAGAGGTTCATCCAGTCATTTTACTCACATAAAGTTGTTCGTATTTCTGTCCAAAGTACGTGATGGGGCATGAGCTGATGTCCACCTCTGTGTTCATAGTAAATCCTTTAAACTGTCCAGCAGCTCCTGAAACACAGAGACATGAGATGAGAACCAGAGTCTGGCAGCAACATGACAATCTGTAGATGAATAAACCAGCATCAGTTGGTCTGTTTGGAGACCAAGATGGCAGCAGGAGCTCCGTTCCTCCATCTTCACTGACTCAGCAGAAACTGCTTCTAACTGCAGGAACTCACCTGGCAGCAACATGGCAGCAGAGAGGAAGAGGAGCAGGAGGCGGAGCATGTTGGAGGCGACCAATCAGAGAGCTGGAAAACAGAACATCACATGAAACATAAATCAGTTTTTACTTTCTGCTAAGTTTATTGTTGAAGTTTGAACGTCTCGTTTTATTTCAGTCATGAATGAATTCCTTTGAGGCAGAATCTGTTGCTGGGTTTGTCTTCCTTGGAGGTGAGGAAGCCACCTGGGGCCACAGGGACACCTGCAGGGGCCACAAATGTCCTCTGTACAAACACAGGCTGTAAAGTTACTGACAACAAGGCAGATGAATCAGCAGCAGGACCTAAATGATGATATTTGTTTCAGATTTCTCCCAGAAATGTAACATTTTTAATGTTAAACCAAAACTTAAAGTGGATTAATGGCAATATCTGGCAACTTCCAACTCTTTCTGATCTGTTGCCAGATTCTGAGGCTACAAATGATCCGGTCCTGGTTTTGATCTGTAGTGAGTCTGGTTGATCCAAACAGCAGCGCTGGTAGTGAGCTGAATCATGTCACCTCACAAAACTGCTTGTGTAACAAAGAGCCTGACACCAAACAGACGAAGCAGCTAAACTCTGGTTGGAACGACGTCCAACAGGAAGCAGCTGGCATTCAGTGCTCAGCCTGATGCCAACACAAACAGCTGGAGGCTGTGTGTGTTCTTCTGTGGTTTAGTTTGACCTTCCTAAGAAACGCACCCTGGAAAGTTTCCTGACATGGCAACAATCAATCAGCCAAATCAAATTTTATTTGTAGAGCACCTTTCAGCAACAAGGCATTTCAAAGAGCGTTACATCATAAAAACATAAAAATATAAAGTCAACAGCTTTACATTTTGCACATCAGATTATTGATCAATGTTTCATGATTATGTTTCCAAATCAGCTCTAACCAGCTGAGTTTTTAGTCTGGATTTAAAGGAACTCGGTGTTTCAGCTGTTCTGCAGTTTTCTGGTGGTTTGTCCCAGATTTGTGGTGCATAGAAGCTCAGAGAATCAAAGTCAAAGTTTCTGATTCTGTAAAGCTCTCAGGGTAACTTTACACCACAAATTTTACTCAAGTTAGAGAAGCAATAGTTCAACATATTTTTACTCAAGTAAAAGTAAAAAGTTTCCGTCCAGGAAACGACTCAATTAAGAGCAGAAAAGCATTTGGTAAAAAGTAACTGATCAAAACATGAATCATATTTTAACAATTCATCATCAGATGCACCAAAATGCAAATTTATGTGGAAATTTTGGAGCAAATTGAAAAAAACCTTTTTTTGTAACATAGCTACAATTTGAGGAAGTAAAATTTCTGAAAATCAATTTCTGTCAACATAAAGTTTATGAAACTTTAACAAAGTTTTTGTGAAAGTTTCCTCCATCTGGAGAATTTATGGTTAAAAGCTTGTTGTGGTGATGATTTTGCAAATAGATGGTAATAATCTTCGGTTGTTTTTCTACGTGGCTCTGTTGCTGTGAATGTTTCCTCTTTCCCCCTCAGAGAATTTGGTTTTCTGTGAGAAATGTCTCCATGGATGAGCAGAAGAGAGTCCAGCGGGTCTTACCCTCTACAGGAGGATGATGAAGGTGATGATGAAGGTGGCTCTCTGGTGACCGGAGCTGCTGGGCCGATTTGGGGTCTCTGTCCGGCGGATGCTGCTGCTTCTGTTGGTCTCTGCTGGCGTCACCGGATTAAATAAACCTGGAGACGAGGAGGGGATGGTGATGATTGGCCAAACACCTGGGACAGGTATTTGCCCCGGGCTCATTCTGTTCAGTTATTTGTACTGATGGTAAGACAGAAACACCTGCAAAGGAATGTCACTGAACCAGAAAACTGAGCACAGCTGCAGCCATGTATTAAAACACCAGATTCTAATAACTCAGTGATTTCTCACAACATGACATTTGTTTTGGGCTTCAACTGTTTTTCCACCTTTCCTTCATGAAACCAGAGGACATTTACAGAGGATTGTCCAGTAATGGGTTATAAAACCAGTGAATCCTAAAAGGCATCATTGCCTCAAATTTACACCACAGATATGAGGAAGATGAGCTGAAGAATGAAGACAATAATAATAATAATTACACCTGGTAATTAACAGGTGGAGCTCCAAGGAACAGCAGATGTGACTCACAGTTTGTTGTTTGGTAACATTTCAAACTGATGCTGAACTAAAATGACCTCAGTATGTTTTATAATGTCACTTCAGTTTCTCACTTATTACCTCAAATGTTTCTTCTGCCCCAGTTTAGAATCCAGTCTCTACCAGGAACGGACTGGCATACGGGGCTAACTGGGGCCTTCCCAGTGGCCCCTCCGTTGGTCGGCCAAAAGGGCGCAGCAAGCAGCATCCTTGGTTTGCAGAGTCTCAAACTGCGTCATATCAAACTCCTTCCTGACCTCACTTCCGCCCAGTCAGGCAGATTTCAGCAGCGCAGTGGACCTGTAAACTGAGCGCAACAGAACCGCCGGCTGACCATGAAGAGCAGAGATCAGAATAACTGGTCCGAACAGAAAACAGCCTCTGAGGCGATTATTACAAACTCAACGACGGTCATGAGACAGAAAAGCCTCGTCTGGCCGTCTGTTCCTGCCAGTGAGTCATGAATTAAATCTCCATATTTCTCTCTCCAGCAGAGAAGCCCGGTCTGCAGAACCAAGCTGAAGTTGGTTCCGATTGGGGAAATGACTAAAGGGCGATTCCACCCAATTTTTCACCACCTTCCGCATCTTTAATCGGCTCTAGGTTAAAAACTACAACACCTGGACTCTTCAAACCTGGACTGGATTATTCTGCTCTAATAACAGAATATTTTAATCCATGTTTGGGATTTGTGAAACCTTTAGGTGATTTGTGAAACTTCACTAAAGCTTAGATTACTATTCATACTTGTTACATGCAGGCTTTTCAAATTCAATTTGAATTCAAAACCACTTTATTAATGGGAAATGAAATGTTGGTGTAGCTCATTAATTCTTCAAAGAGTTCAAAGGTCAATGCCGCCCTGCCGGCCTGATGCGGCTCCAGCTCTCATGCAATTACACAACTTTGACCTTAAAACAGTCAGTTTCATCTAAATCCATCAAAATGATCAAATTTCAACCAAACCTTTAGTAATAAAGACTTTGATTATCTTGTCAAATAAATGCCTTTTGTAATCTAAATACATAAATATCCCACGCCGACCTGGATATTCAACATGAATAAAAGACCAAATACAGACTTTTATTTTTAATGTTTATTTGCTGATTAAAACATGAATGACAACTTTAATCACCTTCATCCAAAGTAGTTATTATAAAAACTAAAAATCTTTGATTAATAATCATCATTGCACACTTTAATATTTTAGTGATTAGAAATCAAAAGTGCTGATCTTTATGTCGCCGCCGCACATCAGATGTCCAACATGAAAACCAAACAAGAAACAACAACAATCCATCCAAAGACTGAAGAAAAACTACAAAAGGCCGAAAGCAGAATGAGAAAAAAATCATTTATTTGACCTCAAATGGCTTTTATTCTGTCTAAGTTTAGAAGAATTAAAACAAATGACCAGTTAAAGCTTGTATGTAATACAAATTGTAGCCACAAGAGGGGGAAGTGCTCCAGTTTTACATTTGTAAGAGTTAAAACTCTGCTTTAACTTTCTGAATTGAAAACTCAACTTGATAATAATTTTATAGATGTTAAAAACTGACATCAACCTACAAACGTCATGTTGGAGTTTCTGTAAATTTCAGCTTCAGAAGAAGAAAAACGGCTCAGTAACAGCCACCAATCCCTGCTAAACCTTTACTGATCATTGAGACTAGAAATGAAATCAAATTCCTCCTGATTGTAGAGCTGACTGAAACATTGAAGCTCACTGTGAACCACTGCAGCCTCATTCTGCTCTCTGTTTTCCTCTGTGCATTATGGGATGTTTCACATCTACAATGTGTTGAGCTCAGACAAGGTGAGAATCAAAAAGCTTCTTTCATTGAAGACCAACTATAAACTGATTAGTTTAGTGTTTCACTCACTTCCCTTCACCACATTTGATTAAAACAAAGAAACGCTCAGCAGTAGAACCGCTATGTGTCAGAGATTTCCTCATAACACCCGGGTCTGGATCAGAACCGGTCCACAGACTGGATCTTCATGGAGTTTGAGGTCCTTCACCTGAAAAGACAACAGGAGCAAAGTTTGAACCAGACTTCACAAACTGCTGTGGTTCAACTGGACATCAGCTTTACAAGATGATGAAAAGTTTTTCCCCTCATATTTTAATAACTCAAACATTATGTGCAAAACTCAGGAAATCTTCCTTTAAAAAGCTCAACACCAACATTTTGTCACAAAAACAAACCCTGTAAAAAGTTCAAGCTTGGTCTCTCTTCCCATCCATCAGGAACTTTGTCCATTTCTATTTCTGTCTCCATTGATGTGACGACTATCAGAGTTTGAGGTTTTCATTTTCATGATCCTGCAACCGTGTCTAAAGATCCAGCGGTGTTACCGTAAACTAGACGACTAGTTACGACCCCTAGTGGAGAGTTCAAGCTACTGATCCACTGACATCATCTGAGATAATCACTAAAGGATTAATGGGAAGGAACAATTATAAATGTGAATAATAATAATAATAATAATATGTCAGAATAACAGACAGTCTTACCTAGGCAGTCCAAGCCATGCTGATGAAGGCAGCAGCTCCAGACTGGGACCGGACAGACCTGCGTCTCCGAGTTCCACCACACGTCTAGAAGTGAAGGACAGACAAGTCTGCATTTCAATGACTGTCAAAGCTGAACTTTGTCTCTCATAGTGTGTTAGCGTCAAACATCCTGAGGTGAGTGAGATTCAGAGAAGCTGCACCTTGACGCAGGTGTTCTCCTGTTTGATGCAAACAGCTGGAGGCTGTGTGTGTTCTTCTGTGGTTTAGTTTGACCTTCCTAAGAAACGCACCCTGGAAAGTTTCCTGACATGGCAACAATCAATCAGCCAAATCAAATTTTATTTGTAGAGCACCTTTCAGCAACAAGGCATTTCAAAGAGCGTTACATCATAAAAACATAAAAATATAAAGTCAACAGCTTTACATTTTGCACATCAGATTATTGATCAATGTTTCATGATTATGTTTCCAAATCAGCTCTAACCAGCTGAGTTTTTAGTCTGGATTTAAAGGAACTCGGTGTTTCAGCTGTTCTGCAGTTTTCTGGTGGTTTGTCCCAGATTTGTGGTGCATAGAAGCTCAGAGAATCAAAGTCAAAGTTTCTGATTCTGTAAAGCTCTCAGGGTAACTTTACACCACAAATTTTACTCAAGTTAGAGAAGCAATAGTTCAACATATTTTTACTCAAGTAAAAGTAAAAAGTTTCTGTCCAGGAAACGACTCAATTAAGAGCAGAAAAGCATTTGGTAAAAAGTAACTGATCAAAACATGAATCATATTTTAACAATTCATCATCAGATGCACCAAAATGCAAATTTATGTGGAAATTTTGGACCAAATTGAAAAACCTTTTTTTTTTGTAACATAGCTACAATTTGGGGAAGTAAAATTTCTCCAAATCAATTTCTGTCATGATAAAATTTATGAAACTTTAACAAAGTTTTTGTGAAAGTTTCCTCCATCTGGAGAATTTATGGTTAAAAGCTTGTTGTGGTGGTGATTTTGCAAATAGATGGTAATAATCTTCGGTTGTTTTTCTACGTGGCTCTGTTGCTGTGAATGTTTCCTCTTTCCCCCTCAGAGAATTTGGTTTTCTGTGAGAAATGTCTCCATGGATGAGCAGAAGAGAGTCCAGCGGGTCTTACCCTCTACAGGAGGATGATGAAGGTGATGATGAAGGTGGCTCTCTGGTGACCGGAGCTGCTGGGCCGATTTGGCGTCTCCGTCCTACCTGGAGACGAGGAGGGGACGGTGATGATTGGCCAAACACCTGGGACAGGTATTTGCCCCGGGCTCATTCTGTTCAGTTATTTTTACTGATGGTAAGACAGAAACACCTGCAAAGGAATGTCACTGAACCAGAAACCTGAGCACAGCTGCAGCCATGTATTAAAACACCAGATGCTAATAACTCAGTGATTTCTCACAACATGACATTTGTTTTGGGCTTCAACTGTTTTTCCACCTTTCCTTCATGAAACCAGAGGACATTTACAGAGGATTGTCCAGTAATGGGTTATAAACCCAGTGAATCCTAAAAGGCATCATTGCCTCAAATGTACACCACAGATATGAGGAAGATGAGCTGAAGAATGAAGACAATAATAATAATAATTACACCTGGTAATTAACAGGTGGAGCTCCAAGGAACAGCAGATGTGACTCACAGTTTGTTGTTTGGTAACATTTCAAACTGATGCTGAACTAAAATGACCTCAGTATGTTTTATAATGTCACTTCAGTTTCTCACTTATTACCTCAAATGTTTCTTCTGCCCCAGTTTAGAATCCAGTCTCTACCAGGAACGGACTGGCATACGGGGCTAACTGGGGCCTTCCCAGTGGCCCCTCCGTTGGTCGGCCAAAAGGGCGCAGCAAGCAGCATCCCTGGTTTGCAGAGTCTCAAACTGCGTCATATCAAACTCCTTCCTGACCTCACTTCCGCCCAGTCAGGCAGATTTCAGCAGCGCAGTGGACCTGTAAACTGAGCGCAACAGAACCGCCGGCTGACCATGAAGAGCAGAGATCAGAAAAACTGGTCTGATAGGTTTATTTTAATTCCTAACTTGCAAAGATTCAACCAGAGGCAGAATTTTCTTTTCTGCAGAAAAGGAGGGAAGATCCGAGACGCGGAAAGCCGCCGTCAAACACTGTCTGGGATCAACTCTGCCCGATCTTTGTCCGCATTTGGCTTTATTAGAAAATACAAGGAAGGAGGTTGGGCTTTTTCACAGAGTCACACAAAGATTTTGACCAATGACCTTTTTTTACAGGGTGTTCTGGAACCTTCTGTGGACATGCCCTTACAAGGGCATGTGGCTGACCACAACTAATCAGTTACACATGTAGCTGATAACACAGGAATGTGCAAACTTCTCTAGCCTCCAGGCAAACATCCTAAAAATGGTTAATAGTATTTCACAGAAGAAAAGGAGTCAAGTAAACAACACACAAAATAATAATATGAAAACATAACCTTTCAAATAAACTCACAAGTAAATGAACTTAGATAATTTTTCTAACCTTCCCTCCTGTTTTTCATATTATTATTTATGAAGTCTAACACAGACATCAAAAACACATTTCTTGCTGGCACATTTTCAATGTATGGTCACAACGTTAGACATCAGAGTTTCCCTCAGAGATGGAGGCAACAAGTTGATAGTGATACATAACATTTCCAACAGTTTTGGCTATCATTGATTTTAAACATGGAATAATGCAGGCAGTAAAAATACAAAACAAGAAAAGAATAATAAGAAGAAGCATCATTAATTTCAACAGAAGATGCCACCATGGTCCAAGTATGAGCCAAGAAAAAACATCTCCTCGTGAGGGAACTGCATCCTGTGACATGGCCTGTTGCAGGTTTTTCAAGGCAGACATTGCTTCATCAAAATGGGTTTCATTAGCATCAGAAATATAAGTACAACATTCTCTAGTGTCATCTTCATCAGTGTCAGCATAATCAAACAATGGCTTAACTTAAAAAAGTAAATTTGGCTTTGTTATTTTCCATCAGGGGAATTACTTTAATCTTTTATCAAAGAACGCAGACTTTGAATGAGACCACATCCACAGGACACCAGAAAAACAGCTGCAAAACTGCAATGACAAAACAGAGATCAGATTTTCCAAAGGCATCATTCATTTGTGTATTCAACACAAATATCTTCAATTCACTCTGTGTCCAAGTGAATTCTCCACCGCTCGTCTCCATCTGTGGCTGCTATCGTCGGAATAAATGTGAAACCGTTTCTCCAAGCAGTCGCACTCTTCTTCAGAGACAACAGCTTTTGTTGTAGAGTCCAGAGTCAGGCCTGGAGCTCTGAACTCTAGGCCAGTCTGTGTGTAGAAAGCCATGAGCAACTCATCATGCGAAACCTTATCTCCTGCTTGTCCAGTTTTACTAAGTTCTGCTCATTAAATGGTGGATGTGATCCATTCAATTTACGTTTCAATACTACACCTCCAACAAATGGAAAACACCGAAACCCTGTAATCACCTGCTTCAAAAGACAAGGTTCTAAATTAATGTTTGCCCTGAATGTTAAGCATATGCAGATCTTCATTTTAAACTAATCTTGTAATATAAGACTGAACAAAAACAAAACAATAACAAAAGCTTAAAGACGTAGTTGTATAGCTTACATTTACCATCAAAACAATGAATATCAGTGTGAATTATACAGTCCAGTTTAAATTACTTTTATAGAACAAACTAGATTTTACTGGTAGTTTGTCTAAAACATTCTACATGCTTTCCTTAAACAAAGATTCAAAAGAGTTAGACCTGGAGTAATTATAATGTCAATGTATGCCTTCACAAATCCAAACATTTTCAAAATATATCAATTTTACCTAGGCTTTTACTTGTCGTCGAATTTAAAGTTTTATTCCAAATCGTTTTAACTGGGTGTAAATCAAAACAAAAAGCAAGCTTAGAAAAATCATTATAATCCCTCATCTCAGACCCACCTGAGTACTTCTACTGATTAGTGATAACTTAATCAATAACAGATTCTTCAAAACATTTCTTAAAACATTCTTAATCCATTAAATTAATGCTCTGAAAATGGCTAACACAATAATATTTTTAATTTCTATAATTATTTTCCCAAGTTAATTAACCAAAATATGCTTCATTATCACTATAAATTTGTTATCTATTGGTTTCAAAATACTTTAGCCCATTGTCAGAACACCTTTTAATGGAGAACAACTCAAATCCATTTAAAATAAGCATATATTTCACCAGCAATATCTTTCCTTTCACTTTTGTGTTTAGTACAGATCAGACATGTTCTTCAAATATTTTGTTTAAGTAATATAAGTTTCAGTAATCTAATTAAGTAATATAAAAGGTAAACCCATAACATATTCTCCTCCCTGATGATGCATTACCTGCTAATGTATCACAATTTCTACTACTTTAAATAAAGATGTTGATGAAACAGGTTTATTATTTTACCTGAGAAATTCTACCCATATTCAATGCTGCCTTTTTTCCTAAAAGGTAAACTTTCAAAACAAACAGAATCATTTATTTCAGCATGATTTAAACCTTCAAGATGACTCTATTTTCCCAAAACACTTCACATTACAGTTTTAAAGCTCATTATTTCATTTTACTCTTATGATTTTCAAATAATTCATTTACAAAGAATTTTAACTATTGTTTGACAAAGCATGTTTACCAATTTAGACTCGGTGTTTTGATGCTAAAAACTTACATTTAACATTTTCCACATTATTTCATTGCTCACTATGTATTTGCTTGCTTAAACAACCTGCACTAAAGAGAAAATGGTTCTCTGAATTTTAGGAAACTAAAACTACATCAAAATCCTGCCTTATGTGATGGTAAAGACTCTCTACATCAGGGGTGTCAAACTCATTTTGGTTTAGGGGCCGCACACAGCTTAATCTGATCTCAAGGGGGCCACACAGGTAAACTCATTGCAAGATTAAATAGAACTAGTAAAAGTGGACTTGTTGATTTTTATATTAAACAAATTTCACTTTTACAAAATATATTATGAAAAAGCTCAGAGTTTTTAAGAAAAGCATGTGCAATTTCAACACTACTTTTACATTTATTTAAGTGCATTATGCATAAGAACTGATCACAGTGATTGTACAATGTTGCAAAACATTTATTCACAGTTTTTGGAACTTAAAAACACTGTCCTGCATGACATAATACAGCAAACAGATAAAAATTAATAAATGATTTAAAATCAATTTTCCACATCTGGGAATCAATTTGAACAAATTGTCTGGCTTCACACATTTGAAATCTTAAGTGTCAGCTGCTTTAAACAGATATTTGATTAAGTACATTTGTCACCTTTCTTGTTTGATGCATAAAATGTATACATATAGAAAAACTTACATACTAACATGTATTGCATGCATGATAAATATTTTACTCAACAAAACTCTTTGTTGTAAATCTGTTACTGACTAGCACTAACTTTAACAGAATTAATTCAGGCAAATATTCAAAGCTGTAATTTTTAATAGTGCAACGTTGACAGTAACATTCCCATAGGATTTGGTTTTTACTCAGTATTTGCCCCTGAAACTTGGCATCTTTTAGCCTGGACAGGTACAATCAATATCAGGCATCCTGTCCTGAGCAGCAGCCAATTTCCAGAGTCTCATTTAAGTGCTATGTGTGAACTTTGAGCGCAAGCTTTGTTTTATTTATATTCATTAGTGAGGAAAATTTGCTCACAAAGGTAGGTAGTCCCAAACATGGACAACATTTTCGCAGCCAGTGCTGTCAGTTTAGGATATCCTGGAAGGAGAGTACTTGTAAAATGTGTCCAAGCCAACTGATGCAAATTTGTCCTTCAATTCCACATCACACTGCAAATCAATGATTTCAAGTTGCATGTCAACGGGCACATCCGAAGCTCTGACTGTGAGTGGTGAGCGAAAAACTGAGAATTCTGTCTCGAGTTCGCTAAATACCTGAAATCTTTTCTCAAACTCACTCAGCAACCTTGAAGTCGTATCTTTGTACCGTTTCACATCACGGTTAACGCTTGCTGCGCACACATCTCTTAGACAGGTGAAGATGAGCAGGGTCCCCGCTTGCCGTCTGCGTCTCCCATAACGTCAGCTTTGACTTGAATGCACATATGGCGTCATAATACTGTGTTGCAATTTTTTTGCGTCCTTGCAACATTTTGTTCAGATTATTCAAGTGTCCTGTGGTCTCAACCATAAATGCAAGGCCCTGCAGCCATAGCGGGCATTGTAATTCCTGAACAGGTTTACCTTTTTTCTCCATGAACTGTCCAATTTCCCCACGTAGATCAAAGAAGCTCTTCAGCACAGCACCTCTACTTAACCATCTAACTTCAGTGTGGTATGGTAGACCATGGGCAATGTTGCATTCACTGAGAAGGCTGTCAAACTGACGATGATTGAGAGCTCTGCCTCGGATGAAATTAACAGTTCAGACAACCACCTCCATGACGTGATCCATTTTTAACGACTTGCAGCAAAATGCCTCCTGATGCAAAATACAATGAAATGTCCAAAACTCACCCCCTTTATTTGCAGCTTGTACTTTCTCTCTGAACTTTGTCACAACACCTGTCTTTTTCCCAATCATTGACTGCGCGCCATCAGTAGCCAGGCTACGGCGCGGGACCAGTCCACCCCGACTCTGTCCAGCGCTCCAACAACGGAGCGGAAAATGTCTTCAGCTGTCGTGGTGTCGGTCATGGGCACCGACTCAAGAAACTCCTCTGTGACAGTCAACGTCTCGTCAACTCCACGAACGAATATGGCCAGTGGAGAGACGTCCGCAGTATCAGTAGTACTCTCATCGATTGCAACAGAAAATGCGAGAAATGACTCCGTTTTGCGTTTGAGTTGGTTTCCAAATCTGCCGATAGTTCCGAAATTCTGTCTGCCACGGTATTTTCTCCTCAAGCTAATATTGGCAAAAGCTTGTCGCGCTGATCAGGACACACAGTTTCGGCAGCCTTCAGCATGCAGTTCTTGACGAACAGTAAGGCTTTGATGCTAACGCTATTTGGCTAGCAATTAGCTAGTTGGCTTTCACCGCAGCATCACTGGCCTCTCGACTCCGGGTGAAAACAGACCGCTGTTTCCTCAGACCCGTCAACATTTCATTTATCTTCTGATTTCTCAGTTCTCCGTTAAAGTGCTTGTATTTTTCGCCATGCTGAGTTTCATAGTGGCGCCGAATATTGTATTCCTTAAGCACCGAAACCTGCTGCAGGCACACAAGGCGCACGGGTTTTCCATTCACCTCCGTGAACAAATGAGAAGAAGTCCATTTTTCTTGAAAAATCCGACACTCTGTGTCTACCTTTCTCTTTTTTGACAAAGACATTTTGTTGATGAGGTTGCCAGGAAAAAAGCAAAAAGCTGGTAAAGCCGTTTACAGGACCTGAAGCTCAGTGCTGCCATCTGCTGTTAGTTCCGATGCAGTGTTGCATCATGTTTCCACTCTGAATAAAACACAGCGCCCCTCGTGGATAATATAGGAATTGCAGATTTTAAATTAAACGAAGTACATGTTTTTTTCAATAATCGTTGTTGAATAATGATAATGCATTTAGCCAGCGGGCCGGACTAAATCGTTCGGCGGGCCGGTGGGAGAAACGCGACTTCTTCCTCTATCTGGTTTCTCTGAGAAGCCGATCTGTAAGGAAGACGTGACCCGTCTGTTCTGATCTGAAGCACGCTGAAACAAAAACTCGCTCCTGGTTTCAGTCCTGGGATGTTTCAAAGATGAGAAGTCGGATCAACCTGGAAGTTTCATCTTCAGGAAGTTTTAATCAGCTGAGCTGCTGACCTGTGGAGGTTCCTGCTTCAAATGTCTCAGAAAAACCAAACAGGACATTTTACTCTGATCTCTTTCTGTTATTTAAATGTCAGTCTAACTTCATGCAATTTTTATCAACAGACGACAAAGAGGGACACAAATGAATCCCTAATTCAAAATGAGAAGGAAAAAGTGGGTAAAAAAGGAAAAGAAGGCAAATTCTGGGGGAGAAAGAAAACTGACGAATAAAACAGAGGAAACGGTCAAAATGTCCCCACAAAGTCAGAAATACACAAAACAATAAGAAAAACATGAAAAAGAGAAAAAAATATTCGAGAAGGAAGCAGTTGTTGGGTTTTTAAACCTGCTGAGATAAGAAGGAGAAAAGAGATGAAATAAATAAAGTCAAGAAAAATGAAATTCTCCTAAAAAAACAGAAAAATGACCAGAATGGAGAAAAGAAGCTGTAAGCTTATAAAGGGATCCAAACCCACTGAGGAAACCCATAATCAGTTTATTAGTCATGATTTTTATTTGTTAGACCATAAAAATATGTTAGAAAAGCTCAACACACAAAGCTTTGTGCTTTTGGGACATTTAGTTTGTTGTTAGCGCCCCCTAGAGCCCAAACTTTGTTTAGCTTGATCAATTCTCAGACTTCATATGATAAATAGAAAGCAGATTTTCGCCCAGAAGCCACGCCCACCTTCTGCATGTAAACCGCCTCAGAGGTTGAGTCGGCCATTTTGTGAAATAAACGGTTTAAAATCAGGGAAACTCCTGGAGTCGGATGTTTGTAAAACGTTCCTCAACATGAGCAATCTAATTATCTATGTTATTGTGTCTAAAATATGATAATTAACCGAGTCTGGATCATAGTTCATAATTGCCCTGCAGTATGCTATGTGGTAGTCATGTGAGTGGTTTGTTTTGGTGTCTTCAATGGACTCGGTTCCACTGGACACCAGAGTTACAACCTGTTACATCTCAATCTGCTGGAGATGGCGTTTCATTTCTCTTTCTCGCTGCTCTGAGTCAAACCAACCAAACCTTTTGAGCAACCTGTTCCCCTCCTGGCCTGTGGGGGCGCTGCACAATGAAGCACTGAAGGAAACAACACAAAAACCTCTGAAGAAGACGCTGAGCGCTACTTCCTTCTTCATCAAATGTAAATAAAAGTGGGGTGGCGTCAGATTTTAACGTTTGGAGAATTTTTGTTTTGTCTTTCCTAACTGACCATGAGCCATTTCTCCTGCTAGCGCTAGGCTAGCATGTTTGTTTGGGTTGTATTTACCCAGAATGCCCTGCACTGTAGTTCACTTCCTGGAGGCTTCAGTTCGCTTCAAGTTCACATTTGCATTTGAAGCAAACTATAGTTCAATTGGACCCAGATGGACCAGAGTTCACTTTTTGTTTTTACGCATCCACACCTTTCCAAACGAACCGGACTTTCTATACAAACGGACTGGAGTCGGACTGAACCGGACTGAACAGGGCTCCTGTTCAAGCTTCATCAGAGAAGAAGAAGATCCATGTGAAGCGTTCCCTGTCCCCAGGTGCTCCCTGTGGAAACACCAAATCACCTGATCAGAAGTTACTTTTGACTGAAGTCAAAGCGTTTGATTCTGCTGAGTCAGCACACAGACGTGAGCGAAGCCCCAAGCAGCTGCTGGTTGATCTGTTAACGACAGGAAAGTCCCGTCACTCTCTCTGCTCCAGGCCAGGACGTCTCATCAGAGGAAGAGACGGGAGCTGCTGAGGGACACGCACAGTGGAGCTGACTCAGCTGGAAACCAGTTTCCTCCTCTGGAGCTTCTTGAACGTTTCTCCTTCACTCACCTGAACATTTAATGAAACTGAAAAACCTCAACTTCAGATGATGAAAAGTCACAAGAAGCAGCTGATGAGAGACAACCTGGTCGGTCAGCACCGGGTTCAGGTCAGACCTGGACCTTTCCTTCGTACTGGGCGACCTGGTCAACCAGCTTAACCAGTTTAAACTGGTTCCAAGTTCAACCAGTTAATGAAGTGAGTCCACATGTTGGGGAAACATCTGTAGTTTTTAACTCTTTGGATTTTTAACAATTTGGTCTTAAATCACAACATGCAGATAAACTGAACCTGTTATTTAGACTTTAATCTCTTAATATTATAACTTTATTCTCATTATTCCAGCATTGTTCTCACTTTATTCTTGTAATATTTCGACTTTATTCTCAAACCATTTTATTCTCGTAGTTTTATTTTTTCTCATGTGGCCCTAAACCTCAGTCATAAAGATCAAAGCTGGTTCCTAAAGTGAAAATTCGTTGGAAGTTTTTCTAGTCG
>NC_045679.1:6279455-6349862 GCF_003331165.1 Xiphophorus hellerii
TTCCTCTCCAGCTCTGCGCCTGCGGGCGCCGCTTGCCCTCTGAGCTGTTGACTCTCCTGTCGTTCCTTGGAGTCCCTCAGGGACGCCTGCTGTTTTCTTCTTTCCCCGGAGAAGATTTGCTGGTTCAGCAGGAAGCATTCACTCCCATCAAGCCGCCCGCTGCAGCAGCAGATTAGCTTTTAATTCGTGATGAGCAGCAGCCTCCTCTGTTGGAGCCTGGATCCTGCCGAGGGATAATCCTGAAACAAAGCGGCGCTGCGGCTCGCAGGTGACACTAAAAGACACATTCCAGCTCCGCCTGCTGCTGCCTGCAGCAACACGCAGCCTTTATGTGGAGACGCAGAGATTTTACATCAACATCCGGTCACGTCCTCCTCTGAAACGCCAAACTGACAGGAGAAAGGAGCAGCAGTGACACTCCTCCACCTACAGAAACGGCCCTTTGCTCCTCCATCCGGCCTCCGTTAAGCCTCAGCAGACGTAATTAACTCGAGTCGCCGCTGAAAGGCGACGTTTATTCTGCTCAGCTTTAAGGTTTTCTACAGGATTTAGGTCTGAAACCAACACAGAAACATCTGGGAAACATTTCAGTTTATTTGGACTCAAATCCTGATTCTGCTCAAAGTTTTTGGTTTTGTGACAAAAACTCTCCAAGCTGGTAGACGGAGTGTTAGGGTCACACTGAGAAAATGAGAGAAAAATATGAGAAAAAAGTCATAAATATTACAACTTTATTCTCATATTGTTGCATCTTTATTCTTGTTTTATTGACTTTATTCTAAAACTGACTATTGTCAAAACATTACGACTTTATTCTCAGATGAGTTTATTCCTGTAAATTTATTTTTGTTGTGTTCTTAGTTCTGCCCCTAATACTCTGTAAGCTGCAGGTTTGAACTTTGACCTTTTTCCATGTTTCTTGCCTCTGGTAAGGCACCAAACCAACCAGTGGGCGGAGCATTTGCTTCATCAGAACTTCTTCAGAAAATGTTTCCATCTTTTGAGCGTAAAAACATTTTTTTTTGCAAAATTGGGGGAATTTTTTTCAAATTTTCCCATCAACTTTTTCTATGGCAATACTTCAAAATTTGCATGAACACGTCATACTGTCACGTCATTTTTTGGAGGCTTACAGTGAAAATACAAAATAAAATTGCTGAATGAATAGTTTGATAGAAATAACCAGAGCTCTGTTCACAGATTAAAGGTTGGATTATTTCACATTTTGAGTTAAAGTTTAATGGATTTGAGCCTTTTTACTAAATAATTAACTTATTTAGTATAATTTACAAGATAGTTTCAGCGTCCCGTGTAAAAAATCAGCTGTCCTGCAATTTTTGTTCCTTTCCTGCATGAAGTGATGTTTAATGTGAAAATTATTCTTTAGAACTGCAGCAGCGGTGAGGATGACAGTCTTTAATCCTCTGTTAAACGCTAACAGGATTAAAAGTCGAGAAGAGTTTTCTTTTCAGCTTCCCTCGATTTCCACGTTCAAACTTCTTGGTCATTAATAAAAGAGTCAAATTAAATCTGGAGCGCCAAAACAAAGCCGAGAACAAAAGGAATAACTCAGAGGTGCCAGCGTCCTGTTTTAGTTTTGGATCTCCCTGATGATCGTCCGCCCTGGGGTTTTTTATTATTACTTCAAAAACTTTATTTTCCATCTCAGATTCCTCCCTGCCTGCTGCTCCAGTTGTACCTGTGACAGCACACACACCTCGTCTTTAAACACACACTTTTCCCACCGCAGTGACTGAATCGGAGCCAAGTTGGCGTCGCTACAAAGAGGCAGCCTGCAGCTCCGTCAGTGGCACAGATATGGCGGGGCGGGACAGGGGACTGGGAGGACGGGAAGAGAGGACGCACGCCGAGTCTAAGAGCCACGGAAACACTCGGAGTGTTTGTAGTCATGTAAAATTAAGCTCAGGCGCCGCTGAAGCTGTCGTTTGAGCCGACAAATGATAAAAGTGACGGACAGGGAGGCGACACACATGTCCCCGTGTGAGACACACATGTCCCCGTGTGGACTGAGACGAGAGTTTAGTTTTTATACGCAAATTAAAACCCAGCAGACTCAGGAAATCTCAAACTATGAATTAAGAGAGAAGGATTATTTTTAAAATAAAAAAAATAAAAATACTTAATTAGAGCAGGAGTGTATAAAGTGTGGCCGGGGACCATTTGTGGCCCTCAGACTGATTGTTTTTCTATCTGGAGGCTTCGCTTTGAGTCAGAAACTCATAAACTTGGAAACTGCAGCTCAGAGGAGGAGCTGCGTCTTGTAGGCGGGGCTAGGCCCACCCAGGCATTTTGCACTGACGAATGGTTGGCCATGGAGATTAAAGAATTTCTTAAACATGCATGAAAGGATCAAAGCAACACTACAGGCATGTTTTTTTTATAACATGATGTGAAAATCAAGAACGTTGATTTTATATAATACTGCCCCTTTAAGAACATCAAAGTCTGTTTTGCTGTGACAGGAAGTTTGTTCCACACCTGACCCAGATTCTCCGGTTCTGTCAGGAGAAATGGGTCAGGATGAGAGTAAACTGACCTAAAGCAGGAAAACTGTAACCGGACTTTAAAAGGGGATTAAATCTGTGTTGTTTTCTCTGGTTCCTTTAAGAAAATCTAATAAGTTTACAGAAAGACCATCTCCTGTAAAGCAGGACCAGGCGCTCCGTCCCGCCCCATCAGGTGATCCCGGCGCTGCGTTTGAAGCCCGACCCTCAGAGACGCTCTGATCCTGAACTGTGTCAGCGAGCGGCGGTGATTTCTGGCTAACGGGACGCGATCGTCTGATATTCTAATTAGCGCTACATCAAAACAGGAAGGAGGTCTCCCCGCTCCCGGAGGACAGGATGCTGTCCAACAACGCCTCTGTCTCTGTCTGAGTGTTTACCAGAACTTTTCCAGGTCATTTCATCTCATTTCAGCACCAAAGTCTCTGTTCTGAGGACAGCAGGTTCAAACAACGTTCGGTAGATTTCACACAAACTGTTTCCTCCAGGAGCAGAAAATCCTGTTTTTAGTAGGAAACTCCTGGTTCATGATTCTTCCACCTCCACGTCTGGAACAGACAGTTTCTATAAAGTATTCACACTGATACTGTTTAAGTTTCCAAACTTTTGTTTGTATGTAACAAGTTTTTCACCAGACTTTAGATGGATAGAAGTGTTTACAGTTAAAGCTTAAATATGAAACTTTGAGTGAAAACATATTTGATGAAACTGTCATCAGGTTGTGACAGTTTATGAGATAATCTGAGTCCTCTGTCTTCTCCCAGCGCTAACTAGAAACAACCAATCAGAGCGTGGAGGCGGGTCTTAGCGCTGTCAGTCACCATCTCGTATGGCGCTGCCAGATTTTTCCCATCAGTAGATCCTGCTGTGAATGCTAGGCTAGTTAGCAAAACCACCGATGATGGTGCTTTAATGATTTTCCTGTAATGATGAGTTGTTTCTCCACCATTAGCACATTTAGTAGTGAGTACACAAGGATGATTGACAGCGCTGAAACCCTCCTCCTGGTTCTGATTGGTTGGTTTTGGAGCATTTCTTCAGCTGGCAACTACCGCTCCGGGAAGAAAGATCGATGTTTTCACAGATTACGTCTCATAGCAAACCTTCGCAACATAGTGAAAGTTTTACCAAATATTCCAAAACCTGATTTTTTATAGACGTTAAAGCCAGAAGTTTACGGCATAATGACCCAAAGCTGAGCCAGAACTCCGGATAAAGAACAAGATCAGGTTAAAAACCCAACGGAGCTGCTGCACCGTGAAGAGCGACCCACAAAGCTCTGCAGCCGACATGCAGAAAACTTTCTGTTCTGCGTTCGTCTGTTTTATCACAAATTGATCCCATTATTTGTTTTTAAACTACAATCACTTATTTGTGCTGTGTTTTCACCTCAGAGTGCAAATAGACATTAAGCTGCATAATTTTCATTAAAAACATGAAAAATTGTGATTTTCTAAAACCAGTAGTGACGACTGTAACGTTTCTAATCCAGATGTTTTCATCTGATCCGATCAGACGCTGAGTCGTCATTTCACATCACAACATGATCCGTGTTCCACCTTCATATCTGGGTTTAAATAATATCTAATAACATCCCACATCTCAGCTACGCATTTAAAACAAGGATTTCGATTTTCTTCTGACTTTTCATCTCAAATAAATCAACTTTTTCTGTTGATCTGAAATCTGGAGCTTCTTATTCAGTTATTTCATCTTTTTATGCCTGAATGTGAATCAATATTTTCATCTGCAGTCAAATCAAAGGAAAAACATAAATAAACAAGTCCAATTATGTTTTCGTCTTTGTCCAATCGTGTTCGGCTGCAGGGAGGAGTGGAAGCAAAATAAAAAGCAGAACATGTACAAAGCTCAGATGAGGAAGAAACGACCAGAGATGGAGCGGAGGAAGAGGAGGGAGCGACGATGTGGAGAGGAAGAGGAGGAGAAAAGAAGAGACGTTAAAAAACTGCAGATTGATCACGAAGCGAAAGAAGAACTGGAAGAAAATTAGAAAAAATATTTTATTTAGCAAGAATTAGAAGCAAGCAGCTCTTCTTTCATCAGCACAGAAAAGGTAAGAAGTTTCTAAAAAATATTTTTAAAACCTTAAAATTTAACAGTTTTACTTTGAATAATGCAGAATTTTATTATTTTAACAGTTTGTAGAACATTTTCTACATTTATTTCTAAATTAACTGAATTTTTGTCCTGCATGAAGAAATATGAGATTAAAAAGGAATTTAAGTAATTTAAAAATGAAAGTTGGATTTTTTTTCATTTTCACATTTTATAGTAAAACGAATCAAAAAATAAATAAAAATGTTACAGTGATCATCTAGATTTGTTTTATAGTGAAAGTAAATTTACAGAAACAAAAGAAATGTTATTATTTTGAATTGTTAATTGATTTTAGTCACATTTTATAGAACTTTTACTTTCATGTTACTTTAGTTTAAATCTTTTAGTTTTAGGTTAAACACATTTGCCTCGTATTATCCTGAATCGGGGCTTGTAGATGTTAGAAAACTTCACTATTTAATCCACATTTATGTTTCATTTTCTAGTTTTCTGACATGTTTTCCAGCTGAAAGGTGAATTTCATCACTGCTGAGGTTTGATGGGTTATATTTCATTTTGCAGGATGAAGGTATGAGGATGACTCCAAATGCTCAGGAGGTAAACGCTGCACAAAATACCTTTTACTGAAAGTAACGCTGAAGTTCACTGTTTAACATCGAAGGACAGGAACCTGATCCGTGTGTCCGTCAGTCCGTCAGGTGCGGCGCGTCGTCCTGCAGCTGCGCCTGTTTTAAACCCGGAAAGGTCAAACTCAGGTCATGTGATCACTGTGGACACGGCTGGGTGGAGCACGGTAAAAACACGCTAACTTTATTAATCATCTCACCTCGTAATGCAACAAGGAACAACGTCATCCAGTCCAACTAACAAACTAAATGTTTGTTCAAAATCTTGGACTTTTTGGTTGAATTCATTTGTTCAGTTTTTATTTCCTGCTGATTTTATGTGTTTGCTTTAAAAGTTTCTGCAATATTTACCCAGAATGCTTTAAAAACAAGATGATGGAAGTTATGATGAAAACTGTGATAAATATTCTCATCTGAAGGTTTTCAGAGGCAGATTATGGTGGATTATAGACATAAAACTTGTAGATTCTTTTATTGGAGAACTTTAATTAGACCGTTGTGGATTGCTCTGTTCTGTCGATGATTTTATTGTTATTCAGCTGCACATTTAAAATAAACATACTGAGCGACATTTTGTTGCGAGGCTCCAATAATAATAAATAACTAAAAATATAAAGTATCAATATAAATACATACAATAAAAACAGATTAATGGAGTTTATTCGTCTTGTTTCTAAAAGCATTTCTGCCTCTACAGTTATGATTGGCATATTTTATTGGAGTCTGAAGTATCTTGGAAATATTTTTTTACTCTATAACTTTGAGAAACTAATGAACTGGATAAATTTAATGCAGGAACACTCAGCATGTCAGTAACGGTGTGAAGGATCACAGTGACAGAAGAGAGAAAATTTCCTGGATGTGTTTTTGACGCCCCTGAAACCTGAGCAGAACATTCTGGATGTTCAGTGGGGTTCAGTGGCGGTTCTGTTTCGTCAGTTTGTGATCGGACTTGTCCTTCGTTAACCAAAGTCCCAGCAGTGACGGCTCAGCCTGCAGCTGCTCCAGACTCTGAGGTGACGTGGAGTCAGGTGTTGCTGTCATCGTGTCGGCAGGAACATCTGGACGAAACATCTGCGGTCATGCGAACACGGATCAGGTGTTGTCAGGTTTATCATCGACGCCTGCTGTGGATCTGCTCCAGTCCTCCACCTTCCCTCAGACGATCTCCAGATCTTTGACTCACTTTGATTCATTTCTCCTCTCAGCTCTGGAGAAGGTCCAGGCCCGGCCGGCGTCCGGCTCCGGCCCGGTGGAGGTGGCCCTGCCGGGGCCGGTGTTTGACCTGAGCTCCCTGGTTCTGTTCGGAGCTCAGGCCGTTCCCGTCCAGCTGAAGATCTTACTGGACCGACTCTACAGCGTCCTGCCTCCAGAGCAGGTCCGCCACCGTTTCCACGGGTCAGCTGCTGTGGGTCGGTGCTGGCCGGGTTTTATCGGTTTGTTTTGCCTCTCAGGTGGGTCAGATTCTGAACAGTCTGGGCTGGAGTTTGGGTGATTACGTCCGAGGATACATGCTGCAGGTAAACCCAACTAGTCCAGTTAAATCTTCTGAAAATGGACACAAAGTTCTCACTTTTTATCAGACAAGTTATTTAAAACGTCCAGAAACGTTTCTTGATCCGCTTTGTAAACTAAATGAAACCAGTTTCTGAAGAACCAACGACCCACATCCCATAAAATAATAAAAACATCAACATTTAGGATCCTCTGTCAGGGTATTTTTTCTTAATTTTATTTTTTATAAATAAGGCAAACCAGTCAGATATTATGTTTCAGATCAACAATAATTTACAGCTCAGAAATCTGACTTTTTTATTTTGTGTTGTGCTTATATTTGTGCAGGTAAAGTGTAAGGTGAGACATACTGTATCTTACTGTTATATAATTAAAAATAAAATCTAAATCATTGTCTGAGCTTCAGCCAGTCAGGATCCCACTTCTAGATGCCAAAATAAATATAGTCTAATTGTGTAAATAAAGCAATTTAAGCAGTATACTTTATTCACAACTTGATTGTAAAACATCATTTCTCTGTCCAGATCCTCAAAGGATCGACTGATCCAGGCTTTATGAGATCAAGTCCGTCATTTAAAGTGACAGGTTTCATTTCCAGAGTTGAATCTGAGCTGTTGTTCCTGCAGCGTCCTGATGGGGGCGTGTTGGAGCGCTGGGATGCGGCCACGCCCCGGGAGCAGCTGCTGCTCCTCAGACAGTTCCTGCGCTTCGGAGAGACTCGGCCCATAGTGGAGGTGATGATCCTGCAGCACCTGGAGGGTGAAGAGATCCCGCCTGACCAGCAGCCAAACGCTCCGGTGAAAAACATCCAGTCGGGTTCGAATAACGGAGCGTCCGGTTTGAGACTCGGTTCTCTGAGAGACGGCCGGCTGGCGGAGAGCAACGCCGCCTCAGGAAACGGCCCAGCAGGACAGTCAGTGCTCCTGCCTTTCCATTTTCCACAATCAGGCATCTACCGTTCAGCAAAGGTGACGATTCGTGTTCCTTCATGTAGTTTCATGATCCAGAGAACATTTTAAATTTAGCTCCACTTCTTTCTGCAGGAAACATTTCCTTCCACTGAGCTGCAAAACGTCCTGCAGGATTTCAGGAAGAACAAACTGGTTCAGAAACACGACAGACATCGATGTGAGGAAGACGACGACTCTGAACGGCAGAGATCAGAACCGGCCTTGGCCATAAAAACCGACCCGGACAAGTCAAATCCGTCACCGTGGCAACAGAACCCCATCCTCCACCAGGACCGGGTTTTCCTCCAGAAGAGATTCCTTTCTTCCTCTTCCTTCAACTTCTCACTTCCTCCTTCCTCCCTGGTGTGTTCTCCACTCCCCTCCTCTTCCTCCTCTCGCCTCCAACCTCCTCCAACGCTTCCCTCCTTCTCCTCCTCTTTCCTAAGACCTCTTCGCTCCTTTTCTTCCCCTCTCCTCCCTGTTACGTCGCCGTGTTCGTCCCTCCATCCTCTCCCGTCTTCCCTTTGCTCCTTCCCTTCCCTCCTGGCCGCTGGGGGTCGGAAGGGCAGGGTCAGCTGTGGTGTCTGTGGGAAAAGCTTCTATGACAAAGGTGAGCAAACATGAGCTGAAGCTGAAAACTGGGAAAAGACTCAAAAACAACAGACAAAATGAGGTCAAAGTTAAGGTCAGCTTCATTTATGATGCACATTGATAGAAATAATGTATGAAAGAGTTTCACTGGTAACATCCAAAAACTCAACATGAAATCTTTAAAATGACCACAAGATTATTTAACAGAACAATTAAAAAATGTATAAAAGGTAAAAAATCCCTGTTGATTCTGTGATAAACATTTAAAGAACTCTCTTAAGTTATTGGTTATTGGTTGAGCAACGATGTTTAAAGCTGCTTTTAGAAAAATATATTTTTTACATATTTGTTAAAAGTGTCAGAAGGTTGTGACAGTTTGTTATGAGACAGATAATCTGTGAACTTCGAACTCTTTCACCTCCCTGAGCTGCTACTGTGTCTGAAGAAAGGCAAAAAAACAACCAATCAGAGCCAGGAGGCGGGGCTTAGTGCTGTCAATCAGACATATGTACTCGCTACTAAATGTGATGACTTACCATCAGTGTCTATGCTAACTAGTTAGTATAGCATTCACGACAGACTGTGCTAGCTGCAGCATAGCATAGATAGAGGGGTGAAGGATGTGAAGCGCCAAAAGTAGGATGATTGACAGCAGAGAGTTACATTTTTTTTCTCAGACTATTTGTCTCATATCAAACTGTCACAAGATGGTAACAGTTTTAACAAATATGTAAAAAAACAAAAGTTCTGTGAATATTTAGCAGAACAGGCCAAACTAAATGAAACGTCCTGATGTTGTGCTAAGCTAAATAAAATGGTCGATGCTAACAGCGTTTCATTTGCCGTGTTTGGACAGGAACCCTGAAGATCCACTACAACGCCGTCCACCTGAAGATCAAACACCGCTGCACCGTTCTGGGCTGCGCCATGGTGTTCAGCTCCCTGCGCAGCCGCAACCGGCACAGCGCCAACCCGAACCCGCGGCTGCACACGGCCGGCAGCAGAGAGTCTCAGCCGTACCGAAACACGCTGAGTGGACAGAGCGGCGTTCACGCTCCAACGCAGAGACACCAAGAGAAACAGGAAACACAGGGAAGCAGGAACCATGATTCCTCTCACAGCCCGCCTCAGGAAGCCGCCTCCCCCGCTCCGCCTCTCATCCCTCCAGCTCCACCCTCAGGGGGCATCTGGCCCTCAGGGGGCTCCCCGTCTTCACTTACCAACCTGCAGACTGGTCAGCAGTGGTGGCAGGGGAATCAGTCCTTACCGCAGAAGAAGAAACCAAGGAAGTCGAGCATGCCACTGAAAATAGAAAGAGAGACGACTCAAAACAGCAAACATGAAGGCGAGAGCTGAAAGACTCTGAAATATTGTTTACATTAATAAAAAACGGAGCAGGAGCTTCAGTTTGTTGCAGCTTTGAAATGATTCTGAATTCACACATTTTTGCACGTTTACAAATATGTCGTACTTTGTGTCCACTGGCTGTTTACCTGTAATTATTCAATGATAAACTTCATATATCACACCTGAAGCTCATTTTATAAACCTTTCAACAAAAAAAACACCAACTGCTAACTTAATACTAAGTTTTAAATTTAGGATTTAATGAGAAGTGAAAGAGCATAGAATAAATCTTTATACTTTATTGTTGTTACCATGGCTACCATCTGATTCTGTGAGTTTGTTCACAAATGCATCAGCAAATAAAACCTAATTATCAGTGATTGTTGTTTTAGCTCGACCAATTAAGCTGCTCCGTCTCCCAGATTTCACCAAATCTATATTTAAACGCTGTTAGTGATGCTGATGTTCTTAGTAGGAAGAGGGGCCCCTACAGCAGATTCTGCCTCAGGCCCCATACAACGTTGGGCCGGCCCTGCATGAGGAGCTGGAGCCGCACCAGGCCCGGCAGGGCGGCATTGCCCTTTGAACTCTGAAGAATTAATGAGTTACACCAACATTTAATTTCCCATTTGGATTAAAAAAGTGGTTTTGAATTAGAATTGAATTTGAAGAAAACTGCATGGAACAAGTGTGAATAGTAATCTAAGCTTTAGTGAAGTTTCACAAACCACATAAAAGTTTTCACAAATCCCAAACATGGATTTAAATATTCTGTTATTAGAGCAGAATAATCTAGTCCAGGTTTGAAGAGTCCAGGTGTTGGAGTTGTTATGTTGTTTACACGTCTGGGGTTCGGAATGAAAATGGTGAATGTGCACCGATTAGATGCCCAGATGACCCCGAGCCAAGAATGAAGCCAGGCGATGGTTTGACTCTTTAATCAGCAGGTTACAGCTGGTTCTCAGGCCGGATGTGTGTGGATTGAAGTGTGTCAGTGTGTGTGTGGTTCTACAAAGAAAATGAATAAATACAAATTACAATCCACTACGAACGCAGATACTCATTTACAAACATATTATAATCATATTATTTGTCTGTTTCATTACTATTAAAGTTAAATAAAGTAAAAGAAAGCAACTAAACATAATATGGTTTACCATTTTAGAATAGAAATTAGCTTAGCCTAGCCTTCGCTTATTCTAAAAGAAATCTAACAACAGAAAATGTTCAAAGTACTAAAATATACATATAATGCCGCTCAAACATAAATACACTGCAACCTAACATTCATATGGAAAAACACTTGAGCGAAATCACAAAACCCTCAAACATCACGTGCGCTGACCTGCACGGATCTCACACAATGTTTTGGTGTGAAAAAGAAATACTACCCACAAACTGCCACGCCACCTGGTGGCGAACCTAGGAACTACAACATGGCCTTCAGAACAGATGTAGTTCTGGAATTAGAGCAGATCTACTGTAATACGAGCTAGATGCAAAAAAAGGTAAGAATGGCTTTTTATTGAAGTTTCACAAATCAGATAAAAGTTTAACTAACCCCAAACATGGTTCTAAATATTCTGCTATTAGTTGAAAATAATTTAATTTAGGTTTGAAGAGTCTATGTGTGGTAGTTTTGGAATTGGAGCAGTTATACTATGACTAAGATAAAAACAAGTGGTAAAATCAACCATTATTGAAGTTTCACAAATCAGATAAAAGTTTCACAAATCACAAAGATGATTTGTGAAACTTCATGTTTAAAACATGGTTTTAAATATTCTGCTATTAGACCAGAATGATCTAGTCCAGGTATGAAGTTGTTGTACTTTTTATTCTAGAGTCGAATAAAGATGCCGAATGCAGTGAAAAATTAGGTGGAAAACCAAATTCTCTGAGGGGCAAAGAGGAAACATTCACAGCAACAGAGCCACTTAAAAAACCACCAACGGAGGGGCCACTGGGAAGGCCCCAGTTAGCCCCGTATGCCAGTCCGTTCCTGGTAGAGACTGGATTCTAAACTGGGGCAGAAGAAACATTTGAGCTAATAACTGAGAAACTGAAGTGACATTATAAAACATACTGAGGTCATTTTAGTTCAGCATCAGTTTGAAATGTTACCAAACAACAAACTGTGAGTCACATCTGCTGTTCCTTGGAGCTCCACCTGTTAATTACCAGGTGTAATTATTATTATTATTATTATTGTCTTCGTTCTTCAGCTCATCTTCCTCATATCTGTGGTGTAAATTTGAGGCAATGATGCCATTTAGGATTCACTGGTTTTATAACCCATTACTGGACAATCCTCTGTAAATGTCCTCTGGTTTCATGAAGGAAAGGTGGAAAAACAGTTGAAGCCCAAAACAAATGTCATGTTGTGAGAAATCACTGAGTTATTAGCATCTGGTGTTTTAATACATGGCTGCAGCTGTGCTCAGTTTCCTGGTTCAGTGACATTCCTTTGCAGGTGTTTCTGTCTTACCATCAGTACAAATAACTGAACAGAATGAGCCCGGGGCAAATACCTGTCCCAGGTGTTTGGCCAATCATCACCGTCACCTCCTCGTCTCCAGGTAGGACGGAGACGCCAAATCGGCCCAGCAGCTCCGGTCACCAGAGAGCCACCTTCATCATCACCTTCATCATCCTCCTGTAGAGGGTAAGACCCGCTGGACGCTCTTCTGCTCATCCATGGAGACATTTCTCACAGAAAACCAAATTCTCTGAGGGGGAAAGAGGAAACATTCACAGCAACAGAGCCACGTAGAAAAACAACCGAAGATTATTACCATCTATTTGCAAAATCACCACCACAACAAGCTTTTAACCATAAATTCTCCAGATGGAGGAAACTTTCAGAAAAACATTGTTAAAGTTTCATAAACTTTATGTTGACAGAAATTGATTTGGAGAAATTTTACTTCCCCAAATTGTAGCTATGTTACAAAAAAAAAAGGTTTTTCAATTTGGTCCAAAATCTCCACATAAATTTGCATTTTGGTGCATCTGATGATGAATTGTTAAAATATGATTCATGTTTTGATCAGTTACTTTTTACCAAATGCTTTTCTGCTCTTAATTGAGTCGTTTCCTGGACAGAAACTTTTTACTTTTACTTGAGTAAAAATATGTTGAACTATTGCTTCTCTAACTTGAGTAAAATTTGTGGTGTAAAGTTACCCTGAGAGCTTTACAGAATCAGAAACTTTGACTTTGATTCTCTGAGCTTCTGTGCACCACAAATCTGGAACAAACCACCAGAAAACTGCAGAACAGCTGAAACACTGAGTTCCTTTAAATCCAGACTAAAACCTCAGCTGGTTAGAGCTGATTTGAAAACATAATCATGAAACATTGATCAATAATCTGATGTGCAAAATGTAAAGCTGTTGACTTTATATTTTTATGTTTTTATGATGTAACGTTCTTTGAAATGCCTTGTTGCTGAAAGGTGCTCTACAAATAACATTTGATTTGGCTGATTGATTGTTGCCATGTCAGGAAACTTTCCAGGGTGCGTTTCTTAGGAAGGTCAAACTAAACCACAGAAGAACACACACAGCCTCCAGCTGTTTGCATCAAACAGGAGAACACCTGCGTCAAGGTGCAGCTTCTCTGAATCTCACTCACCTCAGGATGTTTGACGCTAACACACTATGAGAGACAAAGTTCAGCTTTGACAGTCATTGAAATGCAGACTTGTCTGTCCTTCACTTCTAGACGTGTGGTGGAACTCGGAGACGCAGATCTGTCCGGTCCCAGTCTGGAGCTGCTGCCTTCATCAGCATGGCTTGGACTGCCTAGGTAAGACTGTCTGTTATTCTGACATATTATTATTATTATTATTCACATTTATAATTGTTCCTTCCCATTAATCCTTTAGTGATTATCTCAGATGGGGTCAGTGGATCAGTAGCTTGAACTCTCCACTAGGGGTCGTAACTAGTCGTCTAGTTTACGGTAACACCGCTGGATCTTTAGACACGGTTGCAGGATCATGAAAATGAAAACCTCAAACTCTGATAGTCGTCACATCAATGGAGACAGAAATAGAAATGGACAAAGTTCCTGATGGATGGGAAGAGAGACCAAGCTTGAACTTTTTACAGGGTTTGTTTTTGTGACAAAATGTTGGTGTTGAGCTTTTTAAAGGAAGATTTCCTGAGTTTTGCACATAATGTTTGAGTTATTAAAATACGAGGGGAAAAACTTTTCATCATCTTGTAAAGCTGATGTCCAGTTGAACCACAGCAGTTTGTGAAGTCTGGTTCAAACTTTGCTCCTGTTGTCTTTTCAGGTGAAGGACCTCAAACTCCATGAAGATCCAGTCTGTGGACCGGTTCTGATCCAGACCCGGGTGTTATGAGGAAATCTCTGACACATAGCGGTTCTACTGCTGAGCGTTTCTTTGGTTTAATCAAATGTGGTGAAGGGAAGTGAGTGAAACACTAAACTAATCAGAGTTTATAGTTGGTCTTCAATGAAAGAAGCTTTTTGATTCTCACCTTGTCTGAGCTCAACACATTGTAGATGTGAAACATCCCATAATGCACAGAGGAAAACAGAGAGCAGAATGAGGCTGCAGTGGTTCACAGTGAGCTTCAATGTTTCAGTCAGCTCTACAATCAGGAGGAATTTGATTTCATTTCTAGTCTCAATGATCAGTAAAAGTTTAGCAGGGATTGGTGGCTGTTACTGAGCCGTTTTTCTTCTTCTGAAGCTGAAATTTACAGAAACTCCAACATGACGTTTGTAGGTTGATGTCAGTTTTTAACATCTATAAAATTATTATCAAGTTGAGTTTTCAATTCAGAAAGTTAAAGCAGAGTTTTAACTCTTACAAATGTTAAACTGGAGCACTTCCCCCTCTTGTGGCTACAATTTGTATTACATACAAGCTTTAACTGGTCATTTGTTTTAATTCTTCTAAACTTAGACAGAATAAAAGCCATTTGAGGTCAAATAAATGATTTTTTTTCCCATTCTGCTTTCGGCCTTTTGTAGTTTTTCTTCAGTCTTTGGATGGATTGTTGTTGTTTCTTGTTTGGTTTTCATGTTGGACATCTGATGTGCGGCGGCGACATAAAGATCAGCACTTTTGATTTCTAATCACTAAAATATTAAAGTGTGCAATGATGATTATTAATCAAACATTTTTAGTTTTTATAATAACTACTTTGGATGAAGGTGATTAAAGTTGTAATTCATGTTTTCATCAGCAAATAAACATTAAAAATAAAAGTCTGTATTTGGTATTTTATTCATGTTGAATATCCAGGTCAGCGTGGGATATTTATGTATTTAGATTACAAAAGGCATTTATTTGACAAGATAATCAAAGTCTTTATTACTAAAAGTTTTGTTGAAATTTGATCATTTTGATGGATTTAGATGAAACTGACTGTTTTAAGGTCAAAGTTGTGTAATTGCATGAGAGCTGGAGCCGCATCAGGCCGGCAGGGCGGCATTGACCTTTGAACTCTTTGAAGAATTAATGAGCTACACCAACATTTCATTTCCCATTAATAAAGTGGTTTTGAATTCAAATTGAATTTGAAAAGCCTGCATGTAACAAGTATGAATAGTAATCTAAGCTTTAGTGAAGTTTCACAAATCACCTAAAGGTTTCACAAATCCCAAACATGGATTAAAATATTCTGTTATTAGAGCAGAATAATCCAGTCCAGGTTTGAAGAGTCCAGGTGTTGTAGTTTTTAACCTAGAGCCGATTAAAGATGCGGGAGGTGGTGAAAAATTGGGTGGAATCGCCCTTTAGTCTTTTCCCGAATCGGAACCAACTCCAGCTTGGTTCTGCAGACCGGGCTTCTGTGCTGGAGAGAGAAATATGGAGATTTAATTCATGACTCACTGGCAGGAACAGACGGCCAGACGAGGCTTTTCTGTCTCATGACCGTCGTTGAGTTTGTAATAATCGCCTCAGAGGCTGTTTTTTGTTCGGACCTGTTTTTCTGATCTCTGCTCTTCATGGTCAGCCGGCGGTTCTGTTGCGCTCAGTTTACAGGTCCACTGCACTGCTGAAATCTGCCTGACTGGGTGGAAGTGAGGTTAGGAAGGAGTTTGATATGACGCAGTTTGAGACTCTGCAAACCAAGGATGCTGCTTGCTGCGCCCTTTTGGCCGACCAACGGAGGGGCCACTGGGAAGGCCCCAGTTAGCCCCGTATGCCAGTCCGTTCCTGGTAGAGACTGGATTCTAAACAGGGGCAGAAGAAACATTTGAGCTAATAACTGAGAAACTGAAGTGACATTATAAAACATACTGAGCTTATTTTAGTTCAGCATCAGTTTGAAATGTTACCAAACAACAAACTGTGAGTCACATCTGCTGTTCCTTGGAGCTCCACCTGTTAATTACCAGGTGTAATTATTATTATTATTATTGTCTTCGTTCTTCAGCTCATCTTCCTCATATCTGTGGTGTAAATTTGAGGCAATGATGCCTTTTAGGATTCACTGGGTTTATAACCCATTACTGGACAATCCTCTGTAAATGTCCTCTGGTTTCATGAAGGAAAGGTGGAAAAACAGTTGAAGCCCAAAACAAATGTCATGTTGTGAGAAATCACTGAGTTATTAGCATCTGGTGTTTTAATACATGGCTGCAGCTGTGCTCAGTTTTCTGGTTCAGTGACATTCCTTTGCAGGTCTTTCTGTCTTACCATCAGTACAAATAACTGAACAGAATGAGCCCGGGGCAAATACCTGTCCCAGGTGTTTGGCCAATCATCACCGTCCCCTCCTCGTCTCCAGGTTTATTTAATCCGGTGACGCCAGCAGAGACCAACAGAAGCAGCAGCATCCGCCGGACAGAGACGCCAAATCGGCCCAGCAGCTCCGGTCACCAGAGAGCCACCTTCATCATCACCTTCATCATCCTCCTGTAGAGGGTAAGACCCGCTGGACGCTCTTCTGCTCATCCATGGAGACATTTCTCACAGAAAACCAAATTCTCTGAGGGGGAAAGAGGAAACATTCACAGCAACAGAGCCACGTAGAAAAACAACCAAAGATTATTACCATCTATTTGCAAAATCACCACCACAACAAGCTTTTAACCATAAATTCTCCAGATGGAGGAAACTTTCACAAAAACTTTGTTAAAGTTTCATAAACTTTATGTTGACAGAAATTGATTTGGAGAAATTTTACTTCCCCAAATTGTAGCTATGTTACAAAATTATTTTTTTTTCAATTTGGTACAAAATCTCCACATAAATTTGCATTTTGGTGCATCTGATGATGAATTGTTAAAATATGATTCATGTTTTGATCAGTTACTTTTTACCAAATGCTTTTCTGCTCTTAATTGAGTCGTTTCCTGGATGGAAACTTTTTACTTTTACTTGAGTAAAAATATGTTGAACTATTGCTTCTCTAACTTGAGTAAAATTTGTGGTGTAAAGTTACCCTGAGAGCTTTACAGAATCAGAAACTTTGACTTTGATTCTCTGAGCTTCTATGCACCACAAATCTGGAACAAACCACCAGAAAACTGCAGAACAGCTGAAACACTGAGTTCCTTTAAATCCAGACTAAAAACTCAGCTGGTTAGAGCTGATTTGGAAACATAATCATGAAACATTGATCAATAATCTGATGTGCAAAATGTGAAGCTGTTGACTTTATATTTTTATGTTTTTATGATGTAACGCTCTTTGAAATGCCTTGTTGCTGAAAGGTGCTCTACAAATAAAATTTGATTTGGCTGATTGATTGTTGCCATGTCAGGAAACTTTCCAGGGTGCGTTTCTTAGGAAGGTCAAACTAAACCACAGAAGAACACACACAGCCTCCAGCTGTTTGTGTTGGCATCAGGCTGAGCACTGAATGCCAGCTGCTTCCTGTTGGACGTCGTTCCAACCAGAGTTTAGCTGCTTCGTCTGTTTGGTGTCAGGCTCTTTGTTACACAAGCAGTTTTGTGAGGTGACATGATTCAGCTCACTACCAGCGCTGCTGTTTGGATCAACCAGACTCACTACAGATCAAAACCAGGACCGGATCATTTTGTAGCCTCAGAATCTGGCAACAGATCAGAAAGAGTTGGAAGTTGCCAGATATTGCCATTAATCCACTTTAAGTTTTGGTTTAACATTAAAAATGTAACATTTCTGGGAGAAATCTGAAACAAATATCATCATTTCGGTCCTGCTGCTGATTCATCTGCCTTGTTGTCAGTAACTTTACAGCCTGTGTTTGTACAGAGGACATTTGTGGCCCCTGCAGGTGTCCCTGTGGCCCCAGGTGGCTTCCTCACCTCCAAGGAAGACAAACCAGCAACAGATTCTGCCTCAAAGGAATTCATTCATGACTGAAATAAAACGAGACGTTCAAACTTCAACAATAAACTTAGCAGAAAGTAAAAACTGATTTATGTTTCATATGATGTTCTGTTTTCCAGCTCTCTGATTGGTCGCCTCCAACATGCTCCGCCTCCTGCTCCTCTTCCTCTCTGCTGCCATGTTGCTGCCAGGTGAGTTCCTGCAGTTAGAAGCAGTTTCTGCTGAGTCAGTGAAGATGGAGGAACGGAGCTCCTGCTGCCATCTTGGTCTCCAAACAGACCAACTGATGCTGGTTTATTCATCTACAGATTGTCATGTTGCTGCCAGACTCTGGTTCTCATCTCATGTGTCTCTGTGTTTCAGGAGCTGCTGGACAGTTTAAAGTATTTGCTAGTAACACAGAGGTGGACATCAGCTCATGCCCCATCACGTACTTTGGACAGAAATACGAACAACTTTATGTGAGTAAAATGACTGGATGAACCTCTACTAATTATTGCTTAGTCAGACGCATGATGATGATGATGATGATGATGGTGATGGTGATGGTGACGATGATGATGATGATGATGATGATGATAATGATGACGTGATGGTGATGATGATGACGGTGATGATGATGATGATGATGATGATGATGATGATGGTGCTTCATCCTTACACTCCATTTCTCTCTGGTCTCCAAACTTTAACTCAGCATTACTGAAGGAAACTTTTCATCTGATTTAAAAACTAATTAAAGGTTTAAAATCAACAAACTTATAATATTTTTAGTTTTCTTTCAAAGTTAGAAATAAAGCAGCTGTTTGTCACTTCAGGTCTTTTCTTTGGTTTAAATGTTTGTTTCCTCTGCAGCTTCAGAGCTCTGAGTCTGCCTGCTTTTATTTTGAAGCAAACACAGGAAGTAGGTGTCCAGAGGATTTCTGCTCATTTAATCAGAAACTGATCTGTAGAGTTTTATTCCTCAGGACTTCCAGACTCTTTTCTCTTCTTGATGAATCTTTGTGGGTCGGTTTTTCTTTGACTTGTTGTGTTTCTGTTTTTTCAGCTGAACTTCACCAGTGACAACTTTGTTCTCTGTTTCACCGGCTTTTATGAGCCTGAGGGCAGAGGAGACTGCTTGGTGATGCTTAAAACAGTGAACACATACTTTTTACTTGGTAGTGTGCCTGACTATACTGAACAAGACATCCTCCAGAATCTGCCAAGCATTAACAACACTGGGGAGTGCAACATGTTCTTTATGATCTCTGCAGTAAGTTCTGTTCAGTGATTTAAATCTGTTTTCTGGTTTTAGAAAAGACTTAAACACAAAACATTGATGGAAGAATATGAATGAACTGATAGAACTGTATGAGCTGTTTACGTTTAGTTCTTATATTGTATTCATTGTTTAAATCGCCTATAGTATGTAATTATGTTTCATGCAAAGACTTTTTGTGAAAACCTTTTGACTGGATCAAACCTGCTGACTGTTTTTTTGTATTTTTTTTAGTACCGTTTTATTCTAGTAAACTTTGGATCACAAAGTGCTTACGTGGGTTCAGACCCATCAGTGGTAAGTCTTTACATCTTTTACAAAATACAGGAAAAGCTTTGAGTTAATAATTAAATATTGTCAGATCTAAACATCTACCTGAAGATTTTCCTGATTATTTTCAGTTTTTATCAAGATATCCTTTAGACTCCACGTCCACTGGAGTGGACATGATGTTTTTCTGTGATTAAACTACGCTGCTCAAAAAAATAAAGGGAACACTTAAACAACACAATATAACACCAAGTAAATCAAACTTCTGTCCACTTAGGAAGCAACACTGATTGACAATCAATTTCACCTGCTGTTGTGCAAATGGAATAGACAACAGGTGGAAATTATTGGCAATTAGCAAGACACACTCAATAAAGGAGTGGTTCTGCAGTTGGGACCACAGACCACTTCTCAGTACCTATGCTGTCTGGCTGATGTTTTGGTCAGTTTTGAATGTTGGTGGTGCTTTCACACTCGTGGTAGCATGAGACTCCACAACCCACACAAGTGGCTCAGGTAGTGCAGCTCATCCAGGATGGCACATCAATGCGAGCTGTGGTAAGAAGGTTTGCTGTGTCTGTCAGCGTAGTGTCCAGAGGCTGGAGGCGCTACCAGGAGACAGGCCAGTACACCAGGAGACGTGGAGGAGGCCGTAGGAGGGCAACAACCCAGCAGCAGGACCACTACCTCCGCCTTTGTGCAAGAAGGAACAGGAGGAGCACTGCCAGAGCCCTGCAAAATGACCTCCAGCAGGCCACAAATGTGCATGTGTCTGCACAAACGGTTAGAAACCGACTCCATGAGGATGGTATGAGGGCCTGACGTCCACAGATGGGGGTTGTGCTCACAGCCCAACACCGTGCAGGACGCTTGGCATTTGCCAGAGAACACCAGGATTGGCAAATTCGCCACTGGCGCCTTGTGCTCTTCACAGATGAAAGCAGGTTCACACTGAGCACATGTGACAGACGTGACAGAGTCTGGAGACGCCGTGGAGAGCGGTCTGCTGCCTGCAACATCCTTCAGCATGACCGGTTTGGCAGTGGGTCAGTAATGGTGTGGGGTGGCATTTCTTTGGAGGGCCGCACAGCCCTCCATGTGCTCACCAGAGGTAGCCTGACTGCCATTAGGTACCGAGATGAGATCCTCAGACCCCTTGTGAGACCATATGCTGGTGCGGTTGGCCCTGGGTTCCTCCTAATGCAGGACAATGCTAGACCTCATGTGGCTGGAGTGTGTCAGCAGTTCCTGCAAGATGAAGGCATTGAAGCTATGGACTGGCCAGCCCGTTCCCCAGACCTGAATCCGATTGAGCACATCTGGGACATCATGTCTTGCTCCATCCACCAGCGTCACGATGCACCACAGACTGTCCAGGAGTTGGCGGATGCTGTAGTCCAGGTCTGGGAGGAGATCCCTCAGGAGACCATCCGCCACCTCATCAGGAGCATGCCCAGGCGTTGTAGGGAGGTCATACAGGCACGTGGAGGCCACACACAATACTGAGCCTCATTTTGACTTGTTTAAGGACATTACATTAAAGTTGGATCAGCGTGTAGTGTTATTTCACTTTAATTTTGTGTGTGGCTCCAAATCCAGGCCTCCATTGGTTAATAAATTTGATTTCCATTGATGATTTTTGTGTGATTTTGTTGTCAGCACATTCAACTTTGTACAGAACAAAGTATTCAATGAGAATATTTCTTTCATTCAGATCTAGGATGTGTTATTTGAGTGTTCCCTTTATTTTGTTGAGCAGTGTAATAAAAATATTAGGGAATTGGTTATTTACATGATGCTTGTTATAGATTGGTTTATTATTAAGCAAAAACAATAAAGTTTAGACCCTTAAGTTGATACTAGTGAGTTTCAGTCATCCAGACGAGCATGTGACTGAAAACAGACGGGGAGGAGGAAGCTTCTGTTTTACTTCAAAAATATTCTTTATGTTCATAGCAGCACAGAAATTTTTTCTCTGTATATTTTTAAGTGTTTCCAGTAATAGTATTTGAAAGTATTTTGAACATTTTTCCTCTCATTAAATCGTAGGACTTTTTTTAAAGTTGAATGTCCATCCCAATGGACATCAGGACTTTGTGTTGGCTGTACAGCGCCTAATTATTCAGTGTTACTGTGCAAAGAAAGAAGCATGTGTGAACATTTCATAGCCAGTTTGTGATTTCATAATGATTTTCTGTTATTTTCTCAATGATGGAGTAAAAACTGTCAAACCTTCTTGAACTGACGGTACATCAAGAAATTTCTGATCCAGTGATTGGATGAGGAAAATAAGCCACAGGAATTAGATGGTAAATTGAGAAGTAAAGCATTCCCAGTTTTTCAGTGTCTCATCCAGAGAAGTTCAGCTTCACAGTGAATCAGTGGGTGTTGTTGTCCTGCTAGATCAAATTATCAGTCTGTAAACACAAAAATCTGAGAAAAAAGTCAGAGCCGACTGGATGCAAGAGGCCATAATACACAGAAAAACACATTTCTGCTGTAAGAAATGTAAAATCCAAACTGAAACTGCTTCAAGGTGTTCATAAAAAATAAAGGTTACATGGAAATAGCCAGCAGTTTGATAACTGTGTAATCTATTGTTATATGTTTACATCACTACAAATAATAGCATGTCAATACATCTGAAAGTTCAATGGCCATCACTACAGTCAAAGCTATATTTTATATTATTTATTCTCTATTCAGACATGCACACTGATAAACAAAACAGCAAAATCCAGTTTAAAAGGTTGAGACCATGAGTTATTGCATGAAGCTCTGCGGGGAAAGTATAGAAGTTTTCATGACGTTCTACGTTCATTTAGTCAAGATGTCCATTACAATGGACACCATGAAAAACATAGAAACATGAGACAAAAAACATATAGAAACATGAGACAGGAAAAATGTCTGTTTTGCTCTTTAGAGTAAAAATCAGCTGAGTAAAACAAAGTTTTGGCTCAAAGAAAGAAATGAGTTTTTATCAAGACATTTTTAATGAAATCAGTTTTTATTCTGTGTTGAGTCTCTGTGGTTCTGACTCTGTTGTTCTGCAGTTCCCCTGATTTTCTGGTGGATGGAAACAAAGTTTTCCCTCCGAGTGTTGCAAACCAGCAAACCTACGCAGATCTGAGCGGCTGCAGGTCATCAGGTCAGTGAACCTCTGAATCCAAACCTGAACTTTGAGATTCAGTGAAACAGTTTTTCCTCAGATAAACTGAGTTTCTGAGTTTTCTGTCTCTTCCTTCGTTTCTCAGGTGTTCTGTTCAGACCTGGAGACGTTGTCAGCTCTGATCCAAAACCTGCAGCACTCTCACCTGTTCTCAGTCTGCAGTCCTCCAGAATACCAGCTGTGGGCCCACGGAGCGTTGTCAAGGCAACGGCGTGTAAATATGGTCATTATTACTTATTTACACGCTCAAAGTCCTGCTACTAAAAACAGCACTGTGAAGGGTGCTTTATAAATAAAATTGATTGATTGATTTTGTATTTGAAAAGTGGGAAAGAGAAAAATGTGTTTTCAAATTTGACTCATGAAGTTAAATTTCACTGGAGCTGTGGTCTTTTTCACAGCAAGCATTAACTTTCAAGGAGCAGCAGGAAGTGTTAAATGAGCTTTTATTGTGAAGGAGAAGCATGAAGTGATAAATGAGCTTTTATTGTGAAGGAGCAGCAGGAAGTGAGCAACGGTGGAGAACAGATCAGAGATCAGTGAGGCTGAAATGAATCTTTCTGCACAGCAGTTGGTCTAAATCTGAGTCCTTCACATCAGTCAGACCTCAGTAACATACTGACTACTGATCCAGAGAGCTGGAGGAGTAGAGCGCCCCCTGGTGGCTATGGCCCCCAGCAACAGGTCTTGATGTTTGTTTCTGCCTCCACCAGCTGCTCCTCTGCCTCCTCGTTGGGCTCCGTCTGCACGGTGACGGGTCCGGCTGTGGTGGACTTCCAGGGCCAGCAGAACTCTGTGAAGGACCGGTGCTGGTACTCTCTGCTGAGGATCCCATCAGGCCCAGACTTCCAGGTTCTGGCCCACTTCCAGGAGAAGCGCCGTAAAAGAAGTGAGCTTCCTGGACGGCGTGACGCTGCGACTGAACGGGTTCACATCGGCCGTTGACATCCAGCTGAAACAAGGAGGCAGAGTTCTGGTGAGCCGCTGCAGACGCTTCATGGCTTCCAGCAGGGCCGTAATCTGGATCCTGGGGTTCTGGGGGCCCAGCCCAGGAACCTCTGGATTTATGAAACAAATGCAACTTTTTCTGCTGCTAAAGAGCAAACTGATACTTATAAGAGACTGACATGAAGTTAAAATAAAATCATTTTAAATGTTCACAACAGGAAAAACACTAGCAATGAATTTGATGATTAAATTTCCTAATTTAAAAGTTTTGATTAAAATAATCTTAGACTTTATAGTTCTTGTGGTTTCTTATCTCCTGAACCCCAAAAGAACTGAAACAGTTTTGAACTTTTTTTTCTATCAGCTTTGATCCTAAAGGACAACTTATAAAAATATTTTCTGAGTTTTAGCTGCAAACAAAAGTCAGATTCAGTTTTAGTTGAACTTTTTCAGTTGGTTCATAATTTATTTCAGTCATTCTGTGTGTGTTGTGGGGGGGGGGAGGGGGCGTGTGTGTGTGTGGTGAGTGTGTGTGTGTGTGTGTGTGTGTGTGTGTTTAAAGCTTTCCTCATGCTACAGAACCTTTTCAGAGCTGCTGAGTCACAGGTCCGCTGTAGTCTGAAGTTTGTAGGTGAAGCAGCGTCTCTCTGCTGCTTCACCAGCAGGGGGCGCCACCTTCCGAAGCCCCTCCAGACTCGCCTGCAGCTCCTTTTCTCAGACAGACCTCCAGGTTTCTGTGGCTCAGCCTCTGAGTTCTGACAGTCCGCTGTGTCTCTGTGGGTCGCAGCTGAACGGCTCGCCGCTGACCCTCAGCGGCTCGGTTCAGACGGGTCACGGTGTGAAGCTCTCCAAGGACCAAACTGGAGTCACTGTCCAGGCGTCCCTGTCCAACTTCTCTGCTTCTGTCTTCTTTGACGGCTCCACGGCTCAGATCCACCTGAAAGGTACAGAGCATCAGATGAGTTTGGTTCCTGAGGATCGCTGCTGTCCTGCAGTCTGATGCTGATTGTCTCCTCGCTGCGTCCTGAACCCGTCCAGGTTCTAATGGACTGCCTCTGCAGGGTCTGTGTGGAAACGCCAGCAGGTCTCTGAGTGAAGAGCGGCTCTCTGAGGACGGCTCCACCAGGTCAGACCTCCTTACCGACCGACCGCTGCTGGACGGACGGACTGCAGGTAAACTCAGGAATCGGTCCTGACCTTGTTGTGTGTCGCCCCCTAGCTGTGAGGCGCAGTACACCGACGCTACTGACACAACCACCAGCTGCACCAAGATGGCTGAACGGTGAGCACATTGATCCAGAACCTTTAGTCTGAGTTTCTCTCTGATCTCTGGGGGAAACTTCATGTTTCATGGTGTTTGATGCCTCGTGACGTCAGCTCTGATGGGAGACGAATCCGTTTATTGATCATTGATTGTCTCCATGTGGAGCAGCTGTAGCCTCCTGAAGGAGGCGCCCTTCTCCTCCTGCGGCGTGGACCCGGAGCCCTACATGGCCGCCTGCACAGACACTTTGTGCCGCTATCCGGATCTGGACGGCCTCAGCTGTCGGTTCCTGGAGGCCTACGCCAGAGCCTGCAGCCTGCAGAGCAGCGCCGCACCGGAGGACTGGAGGTCCAAGGCTCAGTGCTGTAAGACCTGCTGCCCTCCGTCTGCTCCATGAATCTGCTGCTGCTGCTGCTGCTTTTCACAGTAATGCATCTGCTCTGCAGCGCCCCCTGGGGCCGTCTGTCAGGACAGGACCTGCAGCGATCACGAGTTCTGTGGAGAGAAGACAGCTGGAGGAGAAACTCGCTGCTTCTGTCGGGCCATTTTTGCCTCCAAGTACAGACAGACGAGTCTCTTTGGGTAGGACAGCTGTGACCTGAGAACAGGCCTGAATGTTTGGAGGAACCCTCTGACTGCCTCTCCTCACCAACGCTTGTAACCTCAGGTGATCCGCCGGTCTGCAGGCAGAGCTCTACTTCTCTCCTCTCTGGTCGGGTGTCTCCTGGAGGACAAAGGCATCGAACTACTCTGTCTTACAGCTCAATGATCCGACCTGCAGAGGTCAGATGGACCAGCAGACCCACATGGTGACCTTCAGCTTCAACAGCACCGACCTCTGTGGGACTGAGGTCACGGTGGGTTCGCGCTCTGCTTCGGGATCTTGATGTGGAGGCAACTTTCACAGGTCAGGCTTTTGTACGGAGTTAATGTTTCTGTTTGCAGACCAACAACAGCAAACCATCTACAAGAACACCATCATGAACACAGAACCTCTTCCTCTGGAGGAATCACTCGCCAAAGACCAGGTCTACATCGGGTTTCCTGCGTTGAGACCCAGCCGGACATACAGACGGTGGCTTTCAGGATCAAAGACAGGTGGGTGTTGATCCCATCAGGTAAACTTGTGGTTTTAGTTTCAGAATCCGGTGAAAAAGATGCAGTAAAACATTACAGAATAGTTTGGTCAGTTTCTGTAGGAATAGATTGATATAACAGAGTCCAATCCTTTCTCTTATGATTCAGGTCAATGTGATTTTACAGATTTGGCCAAAAGCTTAAACACTCTATGAAATACTAGATGTAGCTACGCTGTCCTATCATAGATATATGTTGCATAGAAAACATAACTTTGAAGAGTTGGAAGCTTTTAGACTCCTGTAACTTGGGTCGTTCCTTCATCAACGTGTCCTGTAGCGTAAAGTTGAGCTGAATGCAGTTTGGTTCCCCTAACGAGATGAACCCGTCGTCATAGCAACATCGTGACGGCCCACAGCGGTCTGTTGACGAGGGCAGTGATTGGATGTGGCCTGTGAACAAGCAGGAAGCAGAGGGGAAATAATGGGAGGCAAAAAGGTGCAGAAAACCAAGACATAACAAAACCTACTAGAAAGAAAAGAAGCTCCGGTTAAGCTGACGTAAAAACTGAAACACCAAGGAGACGACCACAGCTAGCATCTCCATATGACAGTACAAACCTGCATGGATGCAGAAAGCAAAGTAAAATCTTTGAGCAGTCAGAAGTAGAAGCAGACTCCTGCCAGCTGTGTGTGTCCTCTGCAGCTCTGGGTTCAGTTCATCTCATCGGACCTTGGAATTACTCTCTGACCATGAACGCCTACACCGACGCCCACCGAACTCAAGCTGTGGCCTCAAACACCGAAGTTCGCCTGAACCAGAAGATCTGGGTGGAGCTGGACGCCGACGGCCTGGATGAAAGCCTGGTTGCCGTGGTGATGGACTCCTGCTGGGCGACGGACCAGGAATCGGCCAGCGCTAGCCGTAAACATTACCTGATCGAGAACGGGTGAGACCGCTGCCCATATTCAGCCTCTGTGACCTTTCTAACCTCTCTGATCCGACCACCAACGTTTGATTTGACGCTTGTGAGCAGTTGTCCAAACCCTGACGACCAGACGGTGAGCGTGGAGGCAAACGGAAGGGAACCTCCAACTCCTTCTCCTTCAACATGTTCCAGTTCACTGGGAGCTCAGCTCAGGTCTACCTGCACTGCAAACTGCAGCTCTGCATCAAACAGGAGAACACCTGCGTCAAGGTGCAGCTTCTCTGAATCTCACTCAACTTCAGCTTGGTTCTGCAGACCGGGCTTCTCTGCTGGAGAGAGAAATATGGAGATTTAATTCATGACTCACTGGCAGGAACAGACGGCCAGACGAGGCTTTTCTGTCTCATGACCGTCGTTGAGTTTGTAATAATCGCCTCAGAGGCTGTTTTCTGTTCGGACCTGTTTTTCTGATCTCTGCTCTTCATGGTCAGCCGGCGGTTCTGTTGCGCTCAGTTTACAGGTCCACTGCGCTGCTGAAATCTGCCTGACTGGGCGGAAGTGAGGTCAGGAAGGAGTTTGATATGACGCAGTTTGAGACTCTGCAAACCAAGGATGCTGCTTGCTGCGCCCTTTTGGCCGACCAACGGAGGGGCCACTGGGAAGGCCCCAGTTAGCCCCGTATGCCAGTCCGTTCCTGGTAGAGACTGGATTCTAAACTGGGGCAGAAGAAACATTTGAGCTAATAACTGAGAAACTGAAGTGACATTATAAAACATACTGAGGTCATTTTAGTTCAGCATCAGTTTGAAATGTTACCAAACAACAAACTGTGAGTCACATCTTCTGTTCCTTGGAGCTCCACCTGTTAATTACCAGGTGTAATTATTATTATTATTATTGTCTTCGTTCTTCAGCTCATCTTCCTCATATCTGTGGTGTAAATTTGAGGCAATGATGCCTTTTAGGATTCACTGGTTTTATAACCCATTACTGGACAATCCTCTGTAAATGTCCTCTGGTTTCATGAAGGAAAGGTGGAAAAACAGTTGAAGCCCAAAACAAATGTCATGTTGTGAGAAATCACTGAGTTATTAGCATCTGGTGTTTTAATACATGGCTGTAGCTGTGCTCAGTTTTCTGGTTCAGTGACATTCCTTTGCAGGTCTTTCTGTCTTACCATCAGTACAAATAACTGAACAGAATGAGCCCGGGGCAAATACCTGTCCCAGGTGTTTGGCCAATCATCACCGTCCCCTCCTCGTCTCCAGGTAGCTTTAATCCGGTGACGCCAGCAGAGACCAACAGAAGCAGCAGCATCCGCCGGACAGAGACGCCAAATCGGCCCAGCAGCTCCGGTCACCAGAGAGCCACCTTCATCATCACCTTCATCATCCTCCTGTAGAGGGTAAGACCCGCTGGACTCTCTTCTGCTCATCCATGGAGACATTTCTCACAGAAAACCAAATTCTCTGAGGGGGAAAGAGGAAACATTCACAGCAACAGAGCCACGTAGAAAAACAACCGAAGATTATTACCATCTTTTTGCAAAATCACCACCACAACAAGCTTTTAACCATAAATTCTCCAGATGGAGGAAACTTTCACAAAAACTTTGTTTAAGTTTCATAAACTTTATGTTGACAGAAATTGATTTGGAGAAATTTTACTTCCCCAAATTGTAGCTATGTTACAAAAAAAGTTTTTTCAATTTGGTCCAAAATCTCCACATAAATTTGCATTTTGGTGCATCTGATGATGAATTGTTAAAATATGATTCATGTTTTGATCAGTTACTTTTTACCAAATGCTTTTCTGCTCTTAATTGAGTCGTTTCCTGGACGGAAACTTTTTACTTTTACTTGAGTCAAAATATGTTGAACTATTGCTTCTCTAACTTGAGTAAAATTTGTGGTGTAAAGTTACCCTGAGAGCTTTACAGAATCAGAAACTTTGACTTTGATTCTCTGAGCTTCTATGCACCACAAATCTGGAACAAATAACCAGAAAACTGCAGAACAGCTGAAACACTGAGTTCCTTTAAATCCAGACTAAAACCTCAGCTGGTTAGAGCTGATTTGGAAATATAATCATGAAACATTGATCAATAATCTGATAAGCTGTTGACTTTATATTTTTATGTTTTTATGATGTAACGCTCTTTGAAATGCCTTGTTGCTGAAAGGTGCTCTACAAATAAAATTTGATTTGGCTGATTGATTGGCATGTCAGGAAACTTTCCAGGGTGCGTTTCTTAGGAAGGTCAAACTAAACCACAGAAGAACACACACAGCCTCCAGCTGTTTGTGTTGGCATCAGGCTGAGCACTGAATGCCAGCTGCTTCCTGTTGGACGTCATTCCAACCAGAGTTTAGCTGCTTCGTCTGTTTGGTGTCAGGCTCTTTGTTACACAAGCAGTTTTGTGAGGTGACATGATTCAGCTCACTACCAGCGCTGCTGTTTGGATCAACCAGACTCACTACAGATCAAAACCAGGACCGGATCATTTTGAAGCCTCAGAATCTGGCAACAGATCAGAAAGAGTTGGAAGTTGCCAGATATTGCCATTAATCCACTTTAAGTTTTGGTTTAACATTAAAAATGTAACATTTCTGGGAGAAATCTGAAACAAATATCATCATTTCGGTCCTGCTGCTGATTCATCTGCCTTGTTGTCAGTAACTTTACAGCCTGTGTTTGTACAGAGGACATTTGTGGCCCCTGCAGGTGTCCCTGTGGCCCCAGGTGGCTTCCTCACCTCCAAGGAAGACAAACCCAGCAACAGATTCTGCCTCAAAGGAATTCATTCATGACTGAAATAAAACGAGACGTTCAAACTTCAACAATAAACTTAGCAGAAAGTAAAAACTGATTTATGTTTCATGTGATGTTCTGTTTTCCAGCTCTCTGATTGGTCGCCTCCAACATGCTCCGCCTCCTGCTCCTCTTCCTCTCTGCTGCCATGTTGCTGCCAGGTGAGTTCCTGCAGTTAGAAGCAGTTTCTGCTGAGTCAGTGAAGATGGAGGAACGGAGCTCCTGCTGCCATCTTGGTCTCCAAACAGACCAACTGATGCTGGTTTATTCATCTACAGATTGTCATGTTGCTGCCAGACTCTGGTTCTCATCTCATGTGTCTCTGTGTTTCAGGAGCTGCTGGACAGTTTAAAGTATTTACTAATAACACAGAGGTGGACATCAGCTCATGCCCCATCACGTACTTTGGACAGAAATACGAACAACTTTATGTGAGTAAAATGACTGGATGAACCTCTACTAATTATTGCTTAGTCAGACGCATGATGATGATGATGACGGTGATGATGATGACGGTGATGATGACGTTGATGATGTTGATGATGATGATGATGATGATGACGGTGACGATGACGTTGATGATGATGATGATGAGTTGATGATGATGATGATGATGCTGACGGTGATGATGATGATTGATGACGGTGACGATGATGTTGATGATGACGATGGTGATGGTGATGTGATGCTGATGTTGCTGATCTCTTCTGATGCTGATGCTGATGGTGCTCTCCTCCCCTCCATTTCTCTCTGCTCTCCCTTTCTCAGCATTCTGAAGGCTTTTCATCTGATTTTCTAATTCAGGTTTTCAACATTATAATATTTTTAGTTTTCTTTCAAAGTTGAAATAAAGCTGTTTGTCACTTCAGTCTTTTCTTTGGTTTAAATGTTTGTTTCCTCTGCAGCTTCAGAGCTCTGAGTCTGCCTGCTTTTATTTTGAAGCAAACACAGGAAGTAGGAGTCCAGAGGATTTCTGCTCATTTAATCAGAAACTGATCTGTAGAGTTTTATTCCTCAGGACTTCCAGACTCTTTTCTCTTCCTGATGAATCTTTGTGGGTCGGTTTTTCTTTGACTTGTTGTGTTTCTGTTTTTTCAGCTGAACTTCACAGTGACAACTTTGTTCTCTGTTTCACCGGCTTTTATGAGCCTCAGAGCAGAGGAGACTGCTTGGTGATGCCTAAAACAGTGAACACACTTTTATCTTCAAAGTGTGCCTGACTATGAACAAACATCCTCCAGAATCTGCCAAGCATTAAGAACACTGGGAGTGCTTCGTGTCTTGAATCTCTGCAGTAAGTTCTGTTCAGTGATTTAAATCTGTTTTCTGGTTTTAGAAAAGACTTAAACACAAAACATTGATGGAAGAATATGAATGAACTGATAGAACTGTATGAGCTGTTTACGTTTAGTTCTTATATTTTATTCATTGTTTATATCGCCTATAGTATGTAATTATGTTTCATGCAAAGACTTTTTGTGAAAACCTTTTGACTGGATCAAACCTGCTGACTGTTTTTTTGTATTTTTTTAGTACACTTTTCTTCTAGTAAACTTGGATCACAAACTGCTTATTGGTTCAGACCATCAGTGGTAAGTCTTTACATCTTTTACAAAATACAGGAAAAGCTTTGAGTTAATAATTAAATATTGTCAGATCTAAACATCTACCTGAAGATTTTCCTGATTATTTTCAGTTTTTATCAAGACATCCTTTAGACTCCACGTCCACTGTGGACATGATGTTTTTCTGGGATTAAACTAATAAAAATATTAGGGAATTGGTTATTTACATGATGCTTGTTATAGATTGGTTTATTATTAAGCAAAAACAATAAAGTTTAGACCCTTAAGTTGATACTAGTGAGTTTCAGTCATCCAGACGAGCATGTGACTGAAAACAGACGGGAGGAGGAAGCTTCTGTTTTACTTCAAAAATATTCTTTATGTTCATAACAGCACAGAAAAGTTTTCTCTGTATATTTTTAAGTATTTCCAGTAATAGTATTTGAAAGTATTTTGAACATTTTTCCTCTCATTAAATCGTAGGACTTTTTTAAAAGTTGAATGTCCATCCCAATGGACATCAGGACTTTGTGTTGGCTGTACAGCGCCTAATTATTCAGTGTTACTGTGCAAAGAAAGAAGCATGTGTGAACATTTCATAGCCAGTTTGTGATTTCATAATGATTTTCTGTTATTTTCTCAATGATGGAGTAAAAACTGTCAAACCTTCTTGAACTGACGGTACATCAAGAGATTTCTGATCCAGTGATTGGATGAGGAAAATAAGCCACAGGAATTAGATGGTAAATTGAGAAGTAAAGCATTCCCAGTTTTTCAGTGTCTCATCCAGAGAAGTTCAGCTTCACAGTGAATCAGTGGGTGTTGTTGTCCTGCTAGATCAAATTATCAGTCTGTAAACACAAAAATCTGAGAAAAAAAGTCAGAGCCGACTGGGATGCAAGAGGCCATAATGCACAGAAAAACACATTTCTGCTGTAAGAAATGTAAAATCCAAACTGAAACTGCTTCAAGGTGTTCAGAAAAATAAAGGTTACATGGAAATAGCCAGCAGTTTGATAACTGTGTAATCTATTGTTATATGTTTACATCACTACAAATAATAGCATGTCAATACATCTGAAAGTTCAATGGCCATCACTAAAGTCAAAGCTATATTTTATATTATTTATTCTCTATTCAGACATGCACACTGATAAACAAAACAGCAAAATCCAGTTTAAAAGGTTGAGACCATGAGTTATTGCATGAAGCTCTGCGGGGAAAGTATAGAAGTTTTCATGACGTTCTAACGTTCATTTAGTCAAGATGTCCATTACAATGGACACCATGAAAAACATAGAAACATGAGACAAAAAACATATATAGAAACATGAGACAGGAAAAATGTCTGTCTTGCTCTTTAGAGTAAAAATCAGCTGAGTAAACAAAGTTTGGCTCAAGAAAGAAATGAGTTTTTATCAAGACATTTTTAATGAAATCAGTTTTTATTCTGTGTTGAGTCTCTGTGGTTCTGACTCTGTTGTTCTGCAGTTCCCTGATTTTCTGGTGGATGGAAACAAAGTTTTCCCTCCGAGTGTTGCAAACCAGGAAACCTACGCAGATCTGAGCGGCTGCAGGTCATCAGGTCAGTGAACCTCTGAATCCAAACCTGAACTTTGAGATTCAGTGAAACAGTTTTTTCCTCAGATAAACTGAGTTCTGAGTTTTCTGTCTCTTCCTTCGTTTCTCAGGTGTTCTGTTCAGACCTGGAGACGTCAGCTCTGATCCAAAAACCTGCAGGACTCTCAACTGTTCTCAGTCTGCAGTCCTCCAAAAACCAGCTGTGGGCCCACGGAGCGTTGTCAAGGCAACGGCGTGTAAATATGGTCATTTTTACTTATTTACACGCTCAAAGTCCTGCTACTAAAAACAGCACTTTGAAGGGTGCTTTATAAATAAAATTGATTGATTGATTTTGTATTTGAAAAGTGGGAAAGAGATAAATGTGTTTTCAAATTTGACTCATGAAGTTAAATTTCACTGGAGCTGTGGTCTTTTTCACAGCAAGCATTAACTTTCAAGGAGCAGCAGGAAGTGTTAAATGAGCTTTTATTGTGAAGGAGAAGCATGAAGTGATAAATGAGCTTTTATTGTGAAGGAGCAGCAGGAAGTGAGCAGCGGTGGAGAACAGATCAGAGATCAGTGAGGCTGAAATGAATCTTTCTGCACAGCAGTTGGTCTAAATCTTGAGTCCTTCACATCAGTCAGACCTCAGTAACATACTGACTACTGATCCAGAGAGCTGGAGGAGTAGAGCGCCCCCTGGTGGCTGTGGCCCCCAGCAACAGGTCTTGATGTTTGTTTCTGCCTCCACCAGCTGCTCCTCTGCCTCCTCGTTGGGCTCCGTCTGCACGGTGACGGGTCCGGCTGTGGTGGACTTCCAGGGCCAGCAGAACTCTGTGAAGGACCGGTGCTGGTACTCTCTGCTGAGGATCCCATCAGGCCCAGACTTCCAGGTTCTGGCCCACTTCCAGGAGCGGCGCCGTAAAGACATGAGCTTCCTGGACGGCGTGACGCTGCGACTGAACGGGTTCACATCGGCCGTTGACATCCAGCTGAAACAAGGAGGCAGAGTTCTGGTGAGCCGCTGCAGACGCTTCATGGCTTCCAGCAGGGCCGTAATCTGGATCCTGGGGTTCTGGGGGCCCAGCCCAGGAACCTCTGGATTTATGAAACAAATGCAACTTTTCTGCTGCTAAAGAGCAAACTGATACTTATAAGAGACTGACATGAAGTTAAAATAAATCATTTTAAATGTTCACACAGGAAAAACACTAGCAATGAATTTGATGATTAAATTTCCTAATTTAAACGTTTTGATTAAAATAATCTTAGACTTTATAGTTTTTGTGGTTTCTTATCTCCTGAACCCAAAAGAACTGAAACAGTTTTGAACTTTTTTTCTATCAGCTTTGATCCTAAAGACAACTTATAAAAAATATTTTCTGAGTTTTAGCTGAAAACAAAAGTCAGATTCAGTTTTACTTGAACTTTTTCAGTTGGTTCATAATTTATTTCAGTCATTCTGTGTGTGTGTGTGTGTTTAAAGCTTTCCTCATGCTACAGAACCTTTTCAGAGCTGCTGAGTCACAGGTCCGCTGTAGTCCTGAAGTTTGTAGGTGAAGCAGCGTCTCTCTGCTGCTTCACCAGCAGGGGGCGCCACCTTCCGAAGCCCCTCCAGACTCGCCTGCAGCTCCTTTTCTCAGACAGACCTCCAGGTTTCTGTGGCTCAGCCTCTGAGTTCTGACAGTCCGCTGTGTCTCTGTGGGTCGCAGCTGAACGGCTCGCCGCTGACCCTCAGCGGCTCGGTTCAGACGGGTCACGGTGTGAAGCTCTCCAAGGACCAAACTGGAGTCACTGTCCAGGCGTCCCTGTCCAACTTCTCTGCTTCTGTCTTCTTTGACGGCTCCACGGCTCAGATCCACCTGAAAGGTACAGAGCATCAGATGAGTTTGGTTCCTGAGGAACGCTGCTGTCCTGCAGTCTGATGCTGATTGTCTCTCGCTGCGTCCTGAACCCGTCCAGGTTCTGATGGACTGCCTCTGCAGGGTCTGTGTGGAAACGCCAGCAGGTCTCTGAGTGAAGAGCGGCTCTCTGAGGACGGCTCCACCAGGTCAGACCTCCTTACCGACCGACCGCTGCTGGACGGACGGACTGCAGGTAAACTCAGGAATCGGTCCTGACCTTGTTGTGTGTCGCCCCCTAGCTGTGAGGCGCAGTACACCGACGCTACTGACACAACCATCAACTGCACCAAGATGGCTGAACGGTGAGCACATTGATCCAGAACCTTTAGGCTGAGTTTCTCTCTGATCTCTGGGAGAAACTTCATGTTTCATGGTGTTTGATGCCTCGTGACGTCAGCTCTGATGGGAGACGAATCCGTTTATTGATCATTGATTGTCTCCATGTGGAGCAGCTGTAGCCTCCTGAAGGAGGCGCCCTTCTCCTCCTGCGGCGTGGACCCAGAGCCCTACATGGCCGCCTGCACAGACACTTTGTGCCGCTATCCGGATCTGGATGGCCTCAGCTGTCGGTTCCTGGAGGCCTACGCCAGAGCCTGCAGCCTGCAGAGCAGCGCCGCACCGGAGGACTGGAGGTCCAAGGCTCTGTGCTGTAAGACCTGCTGCCCTCCGTCTGCTCCATGAATCTGCTGCTGCTGCTGCTGCTTTTCACAGTAATGCATCTGCTCTGCAGCGCCCCCTGGGGCCGTCTGTCAGGACAGGACCTGCAGCGATCACGAGTTCTGTGGAGAGAAGACAGCTGGAGGAGAAACTCGCTGCTTCTGTCGGGCCATTTTTGCCTCCAAGTACAGACAGACGAACTCTTTGGGTAGGACAGCTGTGACCTGAGAACAGGCCTTAATGTTTGGAGGAAACCCTCTGACTGCCTCTCCTCACCAACGCTGTAACCTCCAGGTGATCCGCCGGTCTGCAGGCAGAGCTCTACTTCTCTCTCTCTGGTTGGGTGTCTCCTGGAGGACAAAGGCATCGACTACTCTGACTTACAGCTCAATGATCCGACCTGCAGAGGTCAGATGGACCAGCAGACCCACATGGTGACCTTCAGCTTCAACAGCACCGACCTCTGTGGGACTGAGGTCACGGTGGGTTCGCGCTCTGCTTCGGGATCTTGATGTGGAGGCAACTTTCACAGGTCAGCTTTTGGTACGGAGTTAATGTTTCTGTTTGCAGACCCACAACAGCCAAACCATCTACAAGAACACCATCATGACACAGAACCTCTCCTCTGGAGGAATCACTCGCCAAGACCAGGTCTACATCGGGTTTTCCTGCGTTGAGACCCAGCCGGACATACAGACGGTGGCTTTCAGGATCAAAGACAGGTGGGTGTTGATCCCATCAGGTAAACTTGTGGTTTTAGTTTCAGAATCAGGTGAAAAAGATTCAGTAAAACATTACAGAATAGTTTGGTCAGTTTCTGTAGGAATAGATTGATATAACAGAGTCCAATCCTTTCTCTTTATGATTCAGGTCAATGTGATTTTACAGATTTGGCCAAAAGCTTAAACACTCTATGAAATACTAGATGTAGCTATGCTGTCCTATCATAGATATATATTGCATAGAAAACATAACTTTGAAGAGTTGGAAGCTTTTAGACTCCTGTAACTTGGGTCGTTCCTTCATCAACGTGTCTGTAGCGTAAAGTTGAGCTGAATGCAGTTTGGTTCCCCTACGAGATGAACCCGTCGTCATAGCAACATCGTGACGGCCCACAGCGTCTGTTGACGAGGGCAGTGATTGGATGTGGCCTGTGAACAAGCAGGAAGCAGAGGGGAAATAATGGGAGGCAAAACAGGTGCAGAAAACCAAGACATAACAAAACCTACTAGAAAGAAAAGAAGCTCCGGTTAAGCTGACGTAAAAACTGAAACACCAAGGAGACGACCACAGCTAGCATCTCCATATGACAGTACAAACCTGCTGGATGCAGAAAGCAAAGTAAAATCTTTGAGCAGTCAGAAGTAGAAGCAGACTCCTGCCAGCTGTGTGTGTCCTCTGCAGCTCTGTGGTTCAGTTCATCTCATCCGGACTTTGGAATTACTCTCTGACCATGAAGGCCTACACCGACGCCAACCGAACTCAAGCTGTGGCCTCAAACACCGAAGTTCGCCTGAACCAGAAGATCTGGGTGGAGCTGGACGCCGACGGCCTGAATGAAAGCCTGGTTGCCGTGGTGACGGACTCCTGCTGGGCGACGGACCAGGAATCGGCCAGCGCTAGCCGTAAATATTACCTGATCGAGAACGGGTGAGACCGCTGCCCATATTCAGCCTCTGTGACCTTTCTAACCTCTCTGATCCGACCACCAACGTTTGATTTGACGCTTGTGAGCAGTTGTCCAAACCCTGAGGACCAGACGGTGAGCATGGAGGCAAACGGAAAGGGAACCTCCAACTCCTTCTCCTTCAACATGTTCCAGTTCACTGGGAGCTCAGCTCAGGTCTACCTGCACTGCAAACTGCAGCTCTGCATCAAACAGGAGAACACCTGCGTCAAGGTGCAGCTTCTCTGAATCTCACTCACCTCAGGATGTTTGACGCTAACACACTATGAGAGACAAAGTTCAGCTTTGACAGTCATTGAAATGCAGACTTGTCTGTCCTTCACTTCTAGACGTGTGGTGGAACTCGGAGACGCAGATCTGTCCGGTCCCAGTCTGGAGCTGCTGCCTTCATCAGCATGGCTTGGACTGCCTAGGTAAGACTGTCTGTTATTCTGACATATTATTATTATTATTATTGTTATTCACATTTATAATTGTTCCTTCCCATTAATCCTTTAGTGATTATCTCAGATGGGGTCAGTGGATCTTTAGCTTGAACTCTCCACTAGGGGTCGTAACTAGTCCTCTAGTTTACGGTAACACCGCTGGATCTTTAGACACGGTTGCAGGACCATGAAAATGAAAACCTCAAACTCTGATAGTCGTCACATCAATGGAGACAGAAATAGAAATGGACAAAGTTCCTGATGGTGTCAGGATCTGTGTTTTTCTGTGTTTATTTAGAGTTTTCTGTGTCCTTGAGTCTCTTCGTTGTCCTGTCCTCCCCTTGATTGTTCCCAGGTGTGTCTCGTTTCTGTGATTACCCTCCCGTGTATTTAACTCCACCTGTGTTCCTTGTTCCTCGTCGGGTCCTGTCAATGTCTAGTCTATTCGTTGTCAGTGTGTCCTTGTGCCTGCTGCTCGTTGTTTGGACTTCGTCATTAAAATCATCATTATTCATCTAACCTGGTTCCATCTGCTTCTGCCTCACCTCCTCACCACACCGTTTCATGACAGATGGATGGGAAGAGAGACCAAGCTTGAACTTTAACCAGGGTTTGTTTTTGTGACAAAATGTTGGTGTTAAGCTTTTTAAAGGAAGATTTCCTGAGTTTTGCACATAATGTTTGAGTTATTAAAATATGAGGGGAAAAACTTTTCATCATCTTGTAAAGCTGATGTCCAGTTGAACCACAGCAGTTTGTGAAGTCTGGTTCAAACTTTGCTCCTGTTGTCTTTTCAGGTGAAGGACCTCAAACTCCATGAAGATCCAGTCTGTGGACCGGTTCTGATCCAGACCCGGGTGTTATGAGGAAATCTCTGACACATAGCGGTTCTACTGCTGAGCGTTTCTTTGTATTAATCAAATGTGGTGAAGGGAAGTGAGTGAAACACTAAACTAATCAGAGTTTATAGTTGGTCTTCAATGAAAGAAGCTTTTTGATTCTCACCTTGTCTGAGCTCAACACATTGTAGATGTGAAACATCCCATAATGCACAGAGGAAAACAGAGAGCAGAATGAGGCTGCAGTGGTTCACAGTGAGCTTCAATGTTTCAGTCAGCTCTACAATCAGGAGGAATTTGATTTCATTTCTAGTCTCAATGATCAGTAAAGGTTTAGCAGGGATTGGTGGCTGTTACTGAGCCGTTTTTCTTCTTCTGAAGCTGAAATTTACAGAAACTCCAACATGACGTTTGTAGGTTGATGTCAGTTTTTAACATCTATAAAATTATTATCAAGTTGAGTTTTCAATTCAGAAAGTTAAAGCAGAGTTTTAACTCTTACAAATGTAAAACTGGAGCACTTCCCCCTCTTGTGGCTACAATTTGTATTACATACAAGCTTTAACTGGTCATTTGTTTTAATCCTTCTAAACTTAGACAGAATAAAAGCCATTTGAGGTCAAATAAATGATTTTTTTTTTTCCCATTCTGCTTTCGGCCTTTTGTAGTTTTTCTTCAGTCTTTGGATGGATTGTTGTTGTTTCTTGTTTGGTTTTCATGTTGGACATCTGATGTGCGGCGGCGACATAAAGATCAGCACTTTTGATTTCTAATCACTAAAATATTAAAGTGTGCAATGATGATTATTAATCAAACATTTTTAGTTTTTATAATAACTACTTTGGATGAAGGTGATTAAAGTTGTAATTCATGTTTTAATCAGCAAATAAACATTAAAAATAAAAGTCTGTATTTGGTCTTTTATTCATGTTGAATATCCAGGTCGGCGTGGGATATTTATGTATTTAGATTACAAAAGGCATTTATTTGACAAGATAATCAAAGTCTTTATTACTAAAGGTTTTGTTGAAATTTGACCATTTTGATGGATTTAGATGAAACTGACTGTTTTAAGGTCAAAGTTGTGTAATTTATCATCTTAATACTCCAAATCCCTCAGAGTTCACATTGAGTGTTTTGAGATGGCAATCAGCTGATCCAGTCCTAAAAACGTTACTCTGTTGCCATGGTTACTCATGACAACAGGAAGTCCTTCCAGCTGCTCAGCATCCAGAACCAGAGAAGAGGAGCCGGCAGACCAGTCGTCCCATCACAGATTTGGAAATGGCAACATTGCACTCCAGAACTGAAGGGGGCGCTATTTCCTGTATTATCCACAGGTCTTTTTTCTTTTTCTTTTGGAAATTGTATTCCAGTATCACTCAGTAAAATACATTTAGAAAGTAATTTATTTTGCAGTGAAACATGTTTTTAACACTTTATTTCTGTTCATGATGAAGATTTTCTGCTTACAGATGATAAAACATTAGAATATTACACCAGATTAATAATTAGTAACTCTCTGCTACCACCAGCAGAGTGTCTGGTTTTGCAGTCGTCCTTTGACACGGATCCCAAAAGTGAGAGCAGAGCTGTGTTCATGACTGGCGCCAGCTGCGACGAGCAAGAATAACCGTCACGATTTAGGGAAAGGTCATGTGAGAGGTCACAGTACTGCTGGGGCCAATAATTAGGGGAACCAAAGAAACTGCTGAGATGTGGCGAGGTTCTGATGTGGAGCTTCAGGCAGCAGAAGAATACTAACATGTTTTTTGCCTTTATATTTATTCATGAAATGTGATAACAAGCAATCAGTACATAAGAAAATTCAAATACATTCAAATGCTTCTGAAATATCTCATTACATCAATCTGAGAAAAAACCTCAACAAGGAAAGGAAAAACACATATTATACAAACTCAACTTTTCTAACATGTTTATGAATGATCACTTGGTTCACTGTCCTGCATGCTGTCTGTGTTTCCTCCTTTCTCCACTTTTTCAGCTGCTTGCTGGTTTCAGTTAACGGACGACTAACAGGCCTTTGCTCTACTGGGAACTTCTGAACCAGGAGTGTTAAAACACCTGAGGATGGGAAACGCTCTGCTCCTCTGAGAACTACACAGCCGCTCCCTTTATTTAGAGCGGCTTGTTTTGGTAGTTGACTAGCAGGCAGGCCACTGTAAACAGTTTATTAATGTTTCCAGCCATAGATAAAGGGATAACAGAATCAAACAGTTTGTTTTTTTTAACTCTTCGGGTCACCCGCTCAATGTGAACGCGCAGGCGGGCGACTTTCTGAGTCTGCAGGACGTCTGGAGACGCCATCTGTGGTTTTGTGCTGAGAAAAGGTGGACAATAGACTTTACACTTCACACAGTCAGAGACGAGGAATCCTTCATCCACCATTACGGCCATGTCCTCAGTAAGACGATCCGCCAAGCCCGATCTCATGAACAGCTCTGTGTCACTTACTGACCCCTCATAGAGTGAAGACACAAAGGTCACCGCACCGTGGGGGGCCGTTCCCGTCAGTCCTCTCATTACGAAGTGAGACTTGGACTTGGAGGACATCTCAGTCTGGAGGAGAGCAGAAGCAGGAGTTTGGCATCTGAGCTCAGAGCTTCCAACTATCACCTGAGTATCTGGAAAATCTCTGAAGTCTTCAGGGAGCTGAGCTCGGACGGCGTCTGCATCGGCCCAGATACACAGAGAACCCAGAAGAGAGTACAAATAATCAGCCCACGAACAAATAATGCGGCTTGCAGTGGAAGGGTGAATCTGGAACCGGTTTGCTAGGTCTCCTTCCTTCAGACCTGCAGCCAGGTACATCTGGAACAGGAGCAGCTCGTCGATGGGCTGCAAGGAATCCCCCTGGTAGAAGAAAAGGCAACAGCACACAAACATTTAAAATATACAAATATACACTTTTATTTACCTATTTACTTATTTTAAAACAAAGAAAACAAATAACCAGCAGAACAAAATAATGATCTTACCAACACTTTCTGTTTGAAAAGCAGCAGGAAGAAGCAAACACTTTTTATCTCAATTTAATGAAATTCATCACTTAATCACTCAGTTATCAGAAATATAAAACTGAGAATGAAATACGAGCAGCATCTGGAGAAAACATGTTCTTGTCTAATCTGAGGTAAAACGTCTGTTTCCTGTCGTCTTGCGGTGTGTGTACTGTGTGTGTGTACTGTGTGTGTGTGTGTGTACAGTGTGTGTGTACTGTGTGTGTGTGTGCACTGTGTGTGTGTGTGTACTGTGTGTGTGTACTGTGTGTGTGTGTACTGTGTGTATGTACTGTGTGTGTGTACTGTGTGTGTGTGTGTGTGTACTGTGTGTATGTACTGTGTGTGTGTACTGTGTGTGTGTACTGTGTGTGTGTACTGTGTGTGTGTGTGTACTGTGTGTATGTACTGTGTGTATGTACTGTGTGTGTGTACTGTGTGTGTGTACTGGGTGTGTGTGTGTACTGTGTTCTTTGGGAAGCTGCGGATACGAACCGTGTGTGTTGATCTGACGGCAGTTTCTGCTTCGCTGCTTCCCTCAGCGGCTCCTGAAGAACGAATCATTTTATGGACAGACGGTTCAATGAGCCTCCAAAACATCAGGAAGAGACGATAACTCGCAAATCTGTTGGTCCAGAACAGAAACAGGAAACTACTCAGTAATGCACTAAGAAGAGCAAACAAGAACAGATCTACTTCAAAATAAAGAATGTTAGTTATTGTATTTTATGTAAGTAATAATGAAAAATACTTCCAGTAACATTATATAATGTTTATTTCCATTTGCTCTCCAACATTACTGTAGCACAATAACAAATGTGACTTTAATGAACTGTTAGTGTGTTTACTGCATTTTGGGGTTAAAATATAATTCAGTTAGGAACCAGAGGCGGGTGATTAACCAAAATAAGAAATGAACAAAGATAATGCGCAGTGTTTGAGCTTACCTGGTGTAGAACCGGATGTCGTCATCGGATCCTGCGAACCTTTGCAATCCAAAGCTGGGTGGGATTTCCAGTTCTCCAACTTGTTCCTTTAAGGCGTTTATATCTTCTTTTAATTTCTGGTTTTCATTTTCAGCCCCGTCCAGGTCGGCCGGTTCTGGGACAGAGCAGTAATCATGATCCAGGGGGTTGAATCCCACCAGGGGGTCAGCTGCCGGGCTGTCAGGCCTCCTCAGACCGGCTCTGGGCGGCTGGACGCTGCGGTGGCTCCAGGAAAACAGCACCGGCACGGCTCCTCTACTCACCACCCGCCTGCCCCCGGCAGCTTTAGGCTGAAGAAGCTGATCCGGAGTGAAGTGAAGGCTGCACACTTTGGTGTGCTGTGTTAGCTTCATCTTGTCCCGCCGGATGTTAGCCAGCCACTGCCTCCTTAAGTCAGGATCGCTTGGAAATCCGTGAAAACTTAAGAGCCCGTTGTATTTGGAAGAGGCTGTGCACTGAGGGACGCAGCAGTGCTCATGGTACTGCTTCATCTGCCTCTGGAACACCACCTTGTCTTTCCTAGCCGTCATGCTTACTCTGAACGGAAACAAGGAAGTCGTATTTCGCTCTTGCGGATGTGACGTCGCACCGTACGCTCAACGTCACATCCGCGTGACGTCGCGTGGGTGTGTGTGTGTGTGTGTGTGTGTGTGGGTGTGTGTGTGTGACATGTTCAGACAGAAAAGAGCCTCCTGGACGTAAACAGGTATAAAAACAGGAGCTGCATCAGTTTTCTGAATAATCTGATGATCATGTTGAGATTTTTATGCTTTTGGTTGATTGAATAAAATTCTTTGAGAAACTGAAACCCGGGAGAGACACGAGCAGCGGGCAGAAATGCTTCGTCTCAACAGACTCCAGGTCCGATCAGGTCCGTTTGGTTCGGTCCAAAAGGTCCAGACGGTGACCGGAGACACCGGCCTGCCGTCTGCAGCTCTGCCCGGCAGAGAGGCGTCCTGCCCGGGTTCTGCTGCGGCGCTGATCCGGTCAACTGCAAGAACAAAACCCAAATATCTATAAAACTAATTTTAAAATAACTTTATGTTTTATCCACAGCATCTCATTAATATAGTTTTAGAATAATTTAGAGAAAGTAACATTTAATATTTTATAATGTATTTATAATAAAGAAAATAATTTTAAGCTTTGAAAATGTGAATTTATCTAAGATGTCAGTTTATCTAATGCCTATTAAAACTATATCACTGGTTTAGTTTTTATCCCAGTAACTATACTGGGGACAAACTGGCTTGATGCTGAACTGTTTCTCCAGTCGTGACTCTTATGGAGAGCAAATAGTGCCAAATGACAATAAAATGAAATAATTATTTATTAAATAATTACCTTAATCCTACCTTTTGATCCATCTTTAAATAATATAAGTTTATTCATTAATTGCTTACTGAAAAATGTACAATAAAGTTTTCTGAAATATGTTTTTTTTTTATTTCTGATTAATTTATGCAAATATAAATCAACAAGTCTTAATGAAATGTTTGTTTTTTATTTAATTTAAATTCAAATCTTGAACTTTCTCTCCAGACATCAGGATCCGGAGCTGCAGGTCGTCATCATGTTGAGAGGAGAGACTGTGGGACCGGATAATTCCTGGAGCGGAGGAGGTTCTGAGGAGAGGACGGGATGCAGGCCCACATTTCAGGACCAGAACCATGAAACGTTTGGAGGAAGAGAGAATAAAATGATCCAGCAGGAATCAGGATGAGATGAAGGTGTTCAAGATGTTCCATGTATCCAGCAGGTTCTGGACCTTCAGAACCAGCTGGTTCTGGACTCCAGGCCAGGCAGCCGCTGGTCCAAACTATGAAGAACCAAACGGAGAACCGCTAAGGAAACACGTTCTGCCTGAGCGTCCTCATGAAAAATAATAAAACGAGTTATAAAAGTTCTGCTCCCTGATGAACTGCTGGCCTGAAGCCGAGCAGAGATCCAAACCGGCCAACCAGCAGAACCTGGAGCCTGGAGCCTCTCATTCATTCATTATGAAAATGCATAAGAACAGGAAAAACAAAATATTTATACATTTCTTCTCAAAATTGCCTGTATGAGGAAAATGCTAAAGAAAATGTGAAATGTGAAAATAAAATGTTTTAATTTCTGCTTTTATTCTTAATTATGTCAGTTTTGGTTCTCCATAGTTGTTCCCCTAAATCATGGAAAACATTTGGCTTTAATATTATTATTATTATTATTATTATTATTATTATTATTATTATTATTATTATTATTATTATACCTGCAAATAGAAGTTTGGATTTGCAGCAGACTGAGATTCAGAGTTTCATGCAAAAATGATGCAGATTCATCCTCCCTCTCTTTATCTCTCTCTCTCTCCCTCTCTTTTTTCTCTCTCTCTTTCTCTCTCTCTCTCTCTTTATCTCTCTCTCTCTCTTTATCTCCCTCTCTCTCTCTCTCTTTTCTCCCTCTATTCTCTCTCTCTCTCTCTTTTCTCCCTCTATTCTCTCTCTCTCTCTCTCTATTTCTCCTTCTTTCTCTCTCTCCCTCTCTCTCTCTCTTTTCTCCCTCTATTCTCTCTCTCCCTCTCTCACTCTCTCTTTCTCTGGGCGGAGAAGTGAAATGTGGGAGGCGTGTCCGTCTTGCACTTCACGGAAGAGCCTCAGAGTCCGAACCTCCGCGTCCGACAGGCGCAAGGACGAACCGGGATCCCCTGCCTCCGGACCCTGACGGACCCACCGCGGCCAGAGGACGGGTTCTGCCCGGGCGGCGCAGCGACATGCCAGCCAGACGCGCCTGAAGCCGCGCAGACAGCAGCGCAGCTCCGGGGGGAGAAACACGGGAGACATGGCCCACGTCGGCAACGGCGCGGCCGCCGAGGAGGAGGTGAGATCCCGCCGCTATCACGTTTCAGCCGGTCCCTTCCCTCCGGAGGCTCCGGTTACATCCGGGCTGGTTTCTTCCTCTGCCCGTTCAATTCTCCCAAAACCCGTCCGGACCGGGATGTCACATCCTGTTCCTGACATAACCTTCACTCATCGTCTTCAGCTGCTGCTGCACATTTTCTATCAAATATTATCGTTCAAGTTTAAATAATGATGTAATAAACCAGGATGATTAAGAAAACACTCCTCCTTCACATCAGTTACGTAAACCTGGCCAGGTTGGTTTTAAACACCTTTTATTCTTCTGCACATAGAAAAACACACAGAAATCCTTCTACACTGTAAAAACACTGAAATAGTTTCACACACTGTAAAAACACTGAAATAATGACAGATTCTCACTTGAAATTTTATCAAATTTCACTCGATTTAAATTAAGTTTGAATTAAAGGTGCATTGTTACAGATGTATAGTGGCCTTTAGTGTTAAAGATGACACATTACTCCTGGTTCAATTCCCTCCACTTATCAATGTTTCACTGACTGAATAGTACAAAAGTTTTATTGGATAATAATTAATTGTAAATGTTGCTGGTTGTTTCTGCTGTTATTTTAATGTTTTATCTTGACGGTTTGAAGAAATCCTTGTCATCAACCTCTTACAAAATGGCTGCATGGATGCTAACAACGCATCCATTTAGAAGAAACACGATAAAGTCAAAATAATCCAGAGTTCTTCTGTAAATCCACATCCTGACATTTTTCTATTCAATTTGATAAATTAACTGATCTGATTCACTTTCTTCTCCTTCGTCAGAGTCAAGTTTCGCCACTTCCTCTTGACCTACTTACTATTTCATTGCCAACCACAAACAACTGCTCAGCTCTTCGTGGTTAAATGTAACAGAAAGGCTGAAATGTTTCCTGTGTTGCTGTACGTTATAAACGGGAGTCGGAGCAGATCTCTGTTTCTGTTTCTCCATGTTTTAATGTGTAGTTGTGCTCCAGTTGCAGCCGCGGGTCTAAAATGGGAAAACCAGGAAAAACGACCCAGGAGGTTTTTCTTTTCCCAATGAACCCAGTTCAGACAAGAGCAGAGTCACTGACCACACAATACACATGCAGTCAGTTTTATTCATAAAAACTAAAATATGTCACAAAAATACTGTTCATAAAACTTCAACTCCAAATAACCATAAAAGAAATGAAAACAAAAACAACAAGATTGAAGAATCAATAAAAAGTTCTTCAGAAAATCTCTGCCAGATGAAAAATCACATGAATTCACTGCAAAAACACCAAATCTTACCGTTTATGGTGCAAATATCACAGTTAAAATACGACAAAACTGACTTATAATTAACTTCTCATCAAGATGTAAGATGTTGCTTTAAGTCAATAACTCCTTAATATTGATTTTTAAAACAGTTCTGCTTCCACTGACAGATTATTTCACTGATAACATGGAAAATGTTTTGTTCTAACAAAACGCTGCACGTTTTACTTTTACTTGATTAATGTTATTCTGAATATTTCATCTCCTGCTTGAGTGAAATTTCTGGATTTTCTGAAAGAAAAAGCAACATGTTTGAACCAAAAAGCCACCAGACTCAGTCACACAGTTTCTGTTAAACTTTCATCTGTTTTTTATTGAAAGAAAGAAACTGATTTGGAAAAGTTTATTTTGCCTGATTTGCCATTTTTTGTTACTAATATGAATTATTGTCATTTTCATTCTTAAAATACAAAAATTTCCACTTAACTTTATAATTTAGTCTGTCTGATGATGTAATTTAAATATTTAATGGCAGCAGCAGTAGTTGACTTTCTACCATATACTGTTTTAGTAATCTTTTGGATAACTACTTTTACTTTTACTGAGTAAAACATGTAGACGTTTCTCTGCTCTTACCAGAGTGTTTCATCTGCCCACCTCTATGAAACTGTTTGCTTTTGTGACGTTTTTGAAGAAACTTATTCATGTAATTTCTATTTAATTTCTTACTTAATGGAAACATCACGATCATCAGCAGAATGTGGACACAGATTTGTTTGTGTTTGTGGTGGAAACGTGTTTCTATCAGCCCAGGTTTTCATATTTGAGCATCGTTCCTCATAAACGCTGCAGACTGACAGGAAGTCGTCGTCGGCTCTGTGACGGTCCATGCAGCGTTCGGCGCATCCTGCCTCCCATCTTCAGACCACTTTAGGTTTTATTACAGCTTATATGAGGCGGAGCAGCTCAGCTCCCTCGTCTGCGTCAGGACAGTTTCCTGTGCTTAACTTCTTCTTCTGTTGCTCATTTATTCCTGTTTCCACTGAGAGCTGCTGAAATTAATCAGCTCAGGTGAGCCGTTCACAGCCAGCCGGTTATTAAACTGATCCATCAGCAGCGTGTAATCAGCTTTCAGTGATAGTGACAGGTCCGGTGTGTGTGTGTGTGTGTGTGTGTGTGGGTGTGGGTGTGTGTGTGGGTGTGGGTATGTAAATGCCGGACCTGATCCAGCCACCAGCTGTTTGCATCAGAACAACATGAGAACTCCTCCTTCATGCTGTTTTTCTGTTTGTTCTGTCAGAGAAACGTCTCAAACCGACTGAAGGATTAAAGTTTAACTGGTTTTATCAAACTGTCTGGTTAAACTGGGGGTGTGCCAGTTTAAATCTGGTCTTTTTACATTAATTATTAACTAGAGGGAGTATTTACTTTGACTTATCATATATGTCTGAATTAAAGGATAAGAGACAAAACACTGGTAGTTTGAGATTAAATGTTTCCTGTTGCTTGGAAAAAATAGGCAGATATTTAAAATTGGGAGATTTTTAATATTTGTTTTTATTAAATCTGTACCAGCAATATTTTTTTGGCAGGATTAATGTTAAAATCAGAATAAATATCAAGTAATGAGGCAAAATTTGAATTCAACTTATACTTTTAGGCTGAAAATACAAAATCTAGTTTTAAATATAACCAAAACAAACTGAAAGCATAAAATCCTCCATAAGGCTATGAAGGTACATTCATGCATATGAACAGTTTTAGTATTTTGTTCCATTTGGAAACTATTTTTGACAGACTGGAAATATTTTGATACGTTTTGCGGCTTTAACTGCAGAAAGTCTCTTATTGCTGCAGGTTTTATGGTTTTGTTAGTCTTGGATTATCTGGTGATCTTTCTTCAGGTTCAGATTCTGTTTTGTTGGAATGAAGTTTATTTTATTTGCCTGTGAAATGTAATGAGAATGAAAAGCCTCTCAGAAACAGAACAATATTTTTTCTCCAGCTCTAATCGGATCTCTGAAGCTTCATTCATGCTCGTCGGGTTTGGGAGGAACTCAGCTGATTCTGGTTGAGCTGAGGAATGTGAGACTAACTGAGTTTAGAGGAAGTGGGATAAAGGTTCTCGCTGCTGACGCTGCGCAGAAACACCATAAAAACACAAAGAGACCAATTAACCATGTGCACAAAACGCTGTTGATATGTTGTTCAAGTGTGCAGGGCCGTGACCTTTGACCCTCTGCAACCCAGGCTGGATGTAACTGTAACTACACAACTGACTTATAAATCTAAATAAATGACAGAAATATAACGAGGATGAATAATAATCTGTGTGGAAAACATGACTGCTCATAAAAATAGCAGAAAAACTTTGGTTCAAATTTATTGAAAACAATATTTTATGAATGCATATGTTGTTATTTTACAAAAATGTTTAAAAGTGTTGGCATTCAGTGAAGCTCAGCCGTGTTTTTATGTGGATCCAATAGTTAAAAGATTTCTAAAAATGACACATTTTGAGTTTGTAGAGATTTTCTGAGTAAATTTGTTGGTAGAAAAACTTTAGTTTTATGAAGCAGGATTATTAAATTCTGAACTAACTTTAATTTGCTTTTTGAACTTTCAGGTTCTCTGGAATAGAAAAGCGATGTGACGTGTTTCTATCAACGTTTTATTCACATTTTGACGTATCGCAGTAGAAAAGGTTGATGGAAATTACAAAATTCAAAATTACCTTCCTCAGTTTTACAAGAAGGTTTTTACTGTCGCTTAAGAAGTTTATTTGTTTTTTGTTTGTTTTGTTTTTCTTGACTTTTCAGAAAAAGAGTCAATACAATAAAGAGAAAATGGAAACACGTTTTCTGAACAAGTTCTGACATGGCGAACGCTCCGGTCACCGATGGCTCTTTGCCTTACCAGAGACACGAAACATCCATAACGTCAACGTCGGACGTTTTATTTCTGTCTGAGTCATTTTTACCTCTTATTGACAACTAAGAGAAAACTTTATTTTCAGCAGACAGAGAGCTTTACGTGATGAACGGTGGCAGAATTTGGTTTCTTTAATTTCCTCTGAGATGTTCGATTCTGTATCTTGAATTATTTTGTTGGAGTTTTAGTTGGTTTTCTGTCCGTGAAGAAAAGACTAAATATGTCTGCTGCAGTATTAGATGATTTTTAAAGATAAGACAAAGTGTTTAATGGGTCAGTAAAGTCCCACCGCACGAGGCAAACTTTTCTCTGGATGTGCAAAAAAGTTTATTGGTCTTTTGGCAAGAATGAAAAACTTTGTTGGGTTTCCTCTGGGCTTTTGAAGTCTTTGTTTCTGGTCCTTCCTGGTGGTTCCTGGCTGGTTTATATGCATGTGGCCGGTAATCGGACACAGCATGAAGGTCCTGACTAAATAATGAAAGGTGCAGCAGTTACTGGAGAACCTTTCTGTCTCTGAACTCTCCGTGTCTCTAAAGGTGCAGTGCCTGGTTTTCTTCTCTGGTCTTAGAAATGAACTAATATTTACCATCTTGCTTACTTGGTTAATATTTAACAGTTAGTAATCCAGTTGATGTTTAGACACTTTAAGAGGGATAGAAGCCATTTTATGTAAAGATGAAAGAATGTGTGAATTTACCGTTTCTTTACTTCTGTATAGTTAAAGTACTAAATTATTATTGTAATTAGAAATGTGTTGAAACCCGTCTGTCCCAGTCAGTCGTTGACTCAGTGCACCGTCATGCAGCTTCACCCACCTTGCATGATGTTGGTGGTCAGAGGAACTGATGGTGCTGATGCATGGCAGCCTCACTTTCTGTGAATGAATGAATGCATGAATTAATGAATTCATAACCTACTTTCTTACCTGCCAAACTACCTCATTACCAGCCTATCCAGTTCTCTACCTCCCCACCTCACTATTGACCCCCTGACCTAAAGAACTAGACCTACCTACTCCAACCTGGCAACCAACCTGTTGACATGGCAACTAACCCGTTAACATGACAACCAACCCGTTGACCTGGCTACTTACCTCCTGATCTTGTTGCTTTCCCATTGAAAGGAAGCTAGCTACCTAGCTTGTCACCTGGACAGCTGGTTCCTGGCCCAGCTGCCTGGTTCCTGACCTGACTGTCAGCTCTGGACTCGGCCACCTCGCTCAGTAGCTGCCTACTTATCCATTAACTGGCTATCTGGCTTCCTACCTGCTTATCCTACTGGGATATCTAGTTAACTAGCTCTACTTGCTATTCTAGCTAAGTCAGAGCCTCAGCCATCTCCTTCAGGTCATCAGCCTTCGGTTTGCAGAGACTTGTGCTGAGTTGTAACATGCTGGCTGATTCAACAACAGTTGCCTGTTTTCAGACGCTCACAGCAGGAGCTGCTGGTGCTGCTATGACGAATGCTGGAAACAGAGTCTGATGTCAGACAGGAAGTGATGCGTCTCTGAAACCAGGTGTGGAAGCGACTGTTTGGATTCACAATGAATTATTATTAATGTTTCCTAAAAGTATTCTGAGGAGTGTGTGTGTGTGTGTGTGTGTGTGTGGGTGGGGGTGTGTGTGTGTGTGTGTATGTGTGTGTTGTACTTGTTTTTAACCGTCAGTTCAACAAAATAAAGCTAATTGTAAAATGCAAAAGCACATTTAAAATGTAACTGAGCATATAAAACATATTTTATTTATTACTCATCTGTTTTAATTTGCTTTGTAAAGCCAACATATTTTGTCTGCCAACCATTGACCAGGATAAGATAGAAAAGATCATTTCTGCTTTTATTTCATTATTTAACAACATTATTTAAATGTTTCTGTTATTTAGAAACATTTCTCAGGGCAGGTTTTAGGTTGCTGTTGCTGTTGCTGGTTGCTGTTGCTTTACTTTGTTTTCTGGTTGTTTTCCATTTCTAAAGCTGTTTTGTGTCTCTAGCATGTTGGCTAACTCTGACTTACTCCAGCTAGCATGGAAAGCTACAGGTAGCTTGAATGCTACGTTTACACGTACATTCGCTGTCTCCTCCTTCAGTCGGTTCACTGGGTCAATTACCAAATATGTTTCTTTTTATGTGTTTTTGATTTTTTAAATACCTTTGTAGAGATTTTTTTATTTTTTAATCTATAGAGCTTTAACAGATTGATTTCCAGGTTGTCTTTGGGCAGGTTTTTTTTTCTTTGGCTTTATCAAAATGTAAGTTTTATGTTTATTTTAATTTTTGCACCTTTTTAAAAGACGTCATTCTTTGTTAAATGTTTTCTGTTTCCTTGTTGTTTTTCAGAATTATGTGTTTAACTTTGACTGAGGTTTAGAAATGTCTGTAGTTGCTCACATTGTTTCTGCAGCTCCCTGCAGTTTGAGCTGTTTATCCACAGTGAACAGATTCATATTGAGTATTTTCCTCCATGCGCCTCAGGCTGTCTGGCTGAGTCTGGCTGTGCATCGCGGCTGGTTGGACGTTGGAGGCTGGATGGCTGCAGCCTGCAGGCAGAGTTCCTCTTTATGAGGCTGCAGCTGGATGCGGTTATGTAAGGAGCTGCTGGACAGCTATTATTAGCCTGTTACTGAGGCTCTAAAGAAACACTGTGAGGTTTACTGTTGAAGCCGCACAAATATGCTTTGGGAAAATACAGACAGGTGGAGGTGGGCAGGATGGTTTTGTATTTAAAAATGAAATGCAGATTAGTTTTGAGCAAAAGGGAATTTTTTTGTGAAACGGCTTCCTCACTGAAAGTGAAAACTGAGATTTGAAATGTGAGACTCTGGTTTTCTGAGGACTTTGTGTACGAGCTTTTCTAAATTAGCATTTCAGCAAATCCTTTAGCGGTTTGTTTTCTGGACAAGGCCACGTCTCCAGCCTGCATACCCGTCACACCCAAACTGTTACAAAATGCTGCAAAGCAAAAGTTTTACTGCAGCCTCACAATGACGAGCCTTGAACTGATGACTCAACATGGAGAAATTCAGTTTATAAAGCTATCAGACTGACTATTCTAATGCTGGTAAATTCCATCCATCCATTGTGAAACCCAGAGGTCTTTAAAATGCGGCTCCGGATTCAGTGGAATCTCCAGCGCCCCCTACAGTGAGACAGGCCAAACCGCACATCATAGAGATCTGAAATCTCTGCTAATCAAGAAAAAAAGTCTCTTGAAGTTAAGTCCTAAAATGTACAGGGAGGCGGCCATTTTGGATCAAATCATTATTTTTGGTCATTTTTGACATTTACACACCAGGAACAATGAAAAGTTATCAAAATGTAACGTGTTTCAACATTTCACCAAAATATGTTGTAGCAGAGGGTTTGGGCTGACCTGTGATGATCCTGTATCTAAAGTGTTTGATCCGGATTTATAACGAAGCAGAGCAGGTAGCTCACCTCTGTGTTTCTGTTTCAGGACTGCTTTGAGGATGCCTTCGATCGGATACCTTCGTAAGTACGCTCATGCTAACACCCGGTGATATTAGAGCTGAAAATGTGTCTCTGTGTCGTTATTTTCACTTCCTGTCAGGCTCCAGTTTCTCCTTCTGTCCCTCGTTTTGTCACTTTCAGTGTTTATTGGTCGGTGTGCATTTGCTCTTATCATATCATGTGAGGACCAGAACTTGACTGATGAACTGGGCCACTTTAATAAAACTCTTGTAATTTTATTATTTCACTGTAAAGTTTTGAATTAAATGTAGGTTTACTCATACTGTTAGTACAAATAGTTATGTGCAGTACACATCTTTTGCCTTTCACACATTTATAAAAGCGGTGTGTCTCAGTAGTGTTGACTGAGTTGTGCCCCCTAGTGGTCTGCCAGGTACTGCATGTAAATGATGCCTACAGCAGTGAGAGCTTTTTTCTGCTTTTATTATTAGCTAGTTTATAAAGCTCTGCACACACATCAACAGTTGTTTAATTTAAAATGATTTAATAGGCGAATAAATAGAGTAGATAACAGAAATCGATAGAAATCTGTGGATAATTTTATATTTCATGGTGCAGAAGAGGATTTTTGTTTGTGCCACAGTAACTCAAGTCTATTTTTCTTTAATTATGCTTCTAAATTACAAATAGACCATTACATTATGTACATTAAAATGTTATTAATGAACATTACACTTGTAGTAAAGATCATCTTCTTTTTTGGCATCTTTATACGAGTTAAAATCCAGTTTCAGAATCTGTAAATAACTCAGAATGATCCGAGTCGACTTGTTCATGGTGTCAACAGCATCAAACTTCTCATTAGAGACTAAAATATTAACGATATTGCTTTATTTCAGGGCTAATTTAAAGCTTGGAGATATGTGAGTGTTAACTGGTTTATGTTTTAGTGTTAGAAAATATATCCTAAAATGTTGCAGAACTAAAGAGCTGCTGCATCCTGGGTGCACAAAGACGCCAAGATCACAGATCCTTCCCCCCAACTACTGTTAGAAAACAGAGGGTCATAAAATCTAACACTCAACTTGTGCTGTTGGTTTCATTTATCTCTGCGTGTGTGTGTGTGTGTGTGTGTGTGCGTGTGTGTGTGTGTGTGTACGCCTGTGTGTGTGTACAGGGCTTGTCAGATGGACCTGCACACTGCCATCCAGGAGACTCAGTGCGCTCTCAACCTCGTCCTCAACAACAAGTTCTCTCAGGCTCTGGACCTGCTCCAGCCGTGGTGAGGCTCTTTTCCAGCTCAGATGTTTCAGATCATCAAACTCATGTTGATGTCAGAAAAACAACCTGAGTAAATACTAAATACTAAAACATCTACTAAATGTTTTTCTAGGTGGGATTCCTGTGTGAAAATAAATTTTCTCTAAATCTAATTACTGGTTTCCAGCTGATGACCTACAATGAGTCTTTTATTGTGAAGGAATTTAAACACATTTTTCTTCTTCTTTGCTGAATTGTTTTAATTTGTTTTCAGGATTTAACTAGACACCCACCTTCCATAATTAGATAATTAAACTATTCAACGTCCTGTTGACTTCATTAAGTCATTTAGTTTTTACTTGTTTTATTCCTTGTGTCTTTATTTTTTCATCTTTTTCAATCCCTCTATCATTTTATCCTAAATCTCTTATTTGTCCTTATTTCCTTTCCTTGTGTCCTTCCTAAATTGTATTTTCCTTCCTTCTGTTCTTTGCTGTCTATCTTTGATTTTTTTCTTCTTTGCTTCCTTGCACATTCCTCCTTTCCTCCATTCCTTCCTTCCTTCCTTCCTTTCATCCCTCCTTGTGTCCTGTCATCTCCTTTCTTTCCTCTCCTGGTTGGAATCAAACCAGTTCCTTACTGGTTCCTCCCCTCCATCAGAACTGGTTCTGTCCCAGAACCGGCTCCGGTCCTGTTTGGGTCGCTGTGTGCTGGTTCTGCGGTCCTAACCGACCCGTTGTGTGTTCAGGTGGAAGCACAGCATGTACCACGCTCTGGGCTACAGCAGCATCCTGGTCATGCAGGCCACCATGACCTTTGACCAGAAGGACATCCAGACGGCCATGGAGACCATCAAGCAGGCGCTGCAGACCTGCCACCGGTAAGATGGCCGCCTTTAACCCGGCCGCCTCCAGGAACAAACGTCACATTTCACATCAAAAACACCAGAAATGTTTGTCAGTTTTAGCTGAACTGGTCCTGAACTGGTTTCCAGCTGATGGGTTTGATGGTTCGGTGGAGTCCACCCAGTTTGACATGAACTACATCCAGTTCCTCTGACCCCAACGACGTTTATGTCTCAAACTTTTTATGTCTCAAACTTTTTATGTCTCAAACTTTTTCACATCTTTGGTTACAAAAACAAACTTCACTGCATTTCATTTGATGGAACCAACCAACCAGTTGTACATATTTATGAAGCTAGGTGGCGCCATTTTCACTCAAGCTCAGTCCGACTGGTTGGAGGAAATCTGTGAATGTCAGTTTTCAAGTCTTCTCACAGATTCCCACTTATATTTAGACTTGGACTTTAACTAGGCCATTCTCATGCATGAAGATGCTCTGATTTAAACCATCCAATAATAATCTCCACCAGTGCTGGAAGTCTAGACTTCATGCTAGTCTGCAGTCTACTGTCGATACTCAGCAGGTTTTCTCCAGCATGATGCTGCCACCACCATGTTTCAGCCTCTGGACGGTGCGTTCAGGGGACACTGGGTCGACTCCACCATACCGCTGAGTTTGTATGGAGATAAAAATGTTACATTTTGGTCTCATATGATCAGAAAACCTTCTTCATTGCAGTAGGAACTGTGAGGTCACCAAACCAAAGACTCTGAAATGTTTTCCAGGTTCAGAAAGAGAAACTCGGTGGTCGGTTCTCTGTCCAGCCTGATCAGCAAGCAGTCCAACTTACAGGAAGGTACCAACCTCATCACTGACTTTAACTGGGAAATCACTGACTTTAACTGGGAAATCACTGACTTTAACTGGGCAGTAGCACCAGAAAGCTGTAGAAAACCGTGGCCTGTCTTTGTGTTTGCAGAGGAAATGCATGCAGAGCTCTGCTACGCCGAGTGCCTTCTGCAGAAAGCAACGCTCACTTTCATCCAGGTCAGAGTCTCTGTTATTAAATCAGCTAAATATATTTGAATTATGTTCATCCCTCAATAAAATAATTGTATTTTTAACTAAAATAGGCTTGTTTTCTGTAACTGGCCTGTAAATATTAGATAATAGAAATAAGAAAAGGTTCTAAATGACAACATGTTACCCAGAAATAAACTCTCCTTCATGTAGGATGAAATTTTGCAAATTAAGTGGCTTTTTTGAAATTGTTTTTGTGGAAGTTGTTTCTTTGTCTACTTTGTTTCATCACTTGTTCTGTGTAGCGTCTCTTAAAGTCACAATGTTTCTCGAAGTTTGTTTTCTATTGTGGTAAATTTTTATCTTGCCACCCTCAGAATGAAATCAGGTTTATATCTTTCTGTTTTGGTGTATTTCTAAATTTGCTCCAATGAATGTTGGGGAAGAAACGGAAATTACTGTTATTCATCCACCAGGTGTGAAGGTTCTGCCTACATTTAAATCTGACAGGAAAACCTAAAATTTAATGGCTGTTTATGTAATTTTACTGTAAATAAACTCATTTTTTCTGTCCTTATTTTCCAGGATGAGAACATGATCAGTTTCATAAAAGGAGGAATCAAGATTCGAACAAGCTACCAAATCTACAAGTGAGTGATTAACGAACAGCTAAAGGCGCCTCCATCTGAGACATAGTTTAAATAATAATTGATTATAATATCAGGCTTTGTGTTTCTCGTTAGGGACTGTCAGAACGTGCTGAACATCAGCCAGGACAAGGCGGAGCAGTTTAACTCCTTCAAACAGTTTGAGGGCGGAGTCAAGCTGGGCATCGGCTCTTTTAACCTGGTGGGTGAGGAAAATTCATGTGAAAGTTTTCTGAAGCATTTTTGTTTTTAAACACAGAAAAGCTCATATTTTGGATTCTGCTGCGTTTAGCACTGTATCATCAGCATATCGGCAAACATTCCTAAAGTCTTACAGTAAAAACAATACAAAATATGTAAAATAAATTACGATTAGGTGTACTTTCTTAATGAATTCCTTCAGATTGATTTCATTGTTTGTTTTCTCTCCTTCCTCAGTAGATTTTAAGGTTGTTGGAGTTTATTGGGTTCTTAAACTCAAACACTTATACGGAGTCTTTTGCCCATTTTTTGGATTCTGCTGCGTTTAGTGCTGTATCATCAGCATATCGGCAAACATTCCCAAACTCTTACAAAGATACAAATTATACAAAGTGAATTATATTTAGCTACTTTGTTAATGAATCTTTGAATTTGATTCTTTGTTCCAGATGCTGTCTCTCCTTCCTCAGAAGATTTTAAGGTTGTTGGAGTTTATTGGCTTCTCAGGAAACAGGGTGAGTTTTCCTCCTCTTTTAAACCTCAGATATTTTATTAAAGACAGGAAACGAATGTCTCTGCTGTGAAGAGAGGTGTCCGTCTCACTGCCCGTTTCTCCTGCAGAGTTTTGGTTTGTCTCAGCTGAGGGAGGGAGCAGCCAGCCAAAGTTTGCGTTCGATAATCTGTGTGCTGACTCTGCTCTTCTATAACACTTACGTGTCGCTGATCCTGGGTAGGAAATTTCTACAAATCTTTATTTGTTTGACGTCGTAACCTGAATATTTCACTTCATCGGTTTATAGTTGCTTGTTTCTGTTTTTGATGTAAGGAACGGGGGAGGGGAACCTGATGGAGGCTGAAGCTCTGCTAGAGCCGTACCAACAAAAATACCCCAAAGTAAGACGAATACTCTGTTCGATTACGTATTGATCGATTGGGATTTATCGATGGATTTATGGTTATTGTTTCTTTAAGGGCTCCATAATCCTCTTCTACTCCGCTCGCATCGCCACCCTACGAGGAAACTTTGAGAAGGTTTGTTCATGTAGACTCTCACAGAGCTGTGCAATGGAAACGTTTGTTTTTACAGCATTTTGATCCATTTATGGCAAAGTGATCTTAAAAACTGAAACTCAAAATATAACAGCATCGTTTTGGCTATAAATCTGTCACTACTCACAATCAGAACCAAAAAATAAACCCAACCCAGTTTTAAAAAGTCGACCAATTGGGATCCATCACAATTTGAAATTTAAATTCAACATTTATTGATATTTATATGAAACAAACAGGAAAAAAAGATTCAATAGCAAATATTATATTTTTAAAGCTGCTAGTTTGCAGTCTAACATAATCTGTTCATGTCTGGAAATTACTTATTCATATCATGATACATTTTTCCCCATCACTGATTTAATATTATGACATTTATAAATCCGACCGTTTCAGCGCCGCCTGAACGGCCCGAATCTTTCCACCGAGAAAAATCTGATTTTTCTTCTCTTCCACATGTGGAATTAAATTTGATACGGATCTGATAGTTTGCAAAATGTCTTCAGTCACATTTCATCCGACTTTTACGTCGTTGAAACAGAAACAGCTGCTTAGATTTGTAGCTATATATGTGTAAAATTTACTTAAGTTCCCAAAAAACACACATTTCTACAAATGTTAAAATATTTACTTGATTTACCAATATAGCAAAAAAAGTTTCTCCCATTTTAAAATCATGTTTCTAAAGAAATATTGCTGCACATCTATTTATTCTCTTATCATTTTTTCAAGATTTCAAGCTAAATATCCGCAGAACGTTTCAGATCATGTGTCTGATTCTCTCTGCTTGTTGTGTAACTTTTACCAGACATTAAAACTTTAAAGTCATTTGTTTAAAATGTTTGAAGCAGAGGCGTTTTGTTTAAAGACCCGCTCCGTTTTAAAGGCGCGGTCCAGGTTTGAGGAGTGCATCAGCAGCCAGCAGGAGTGGAAGCAGATCCACCACCTGTGTTACTGGGAGCTGATGTGGACTCACTCCTTCCAGCAGGAGTGGCAGCAGGCGTACCGATACGCTGACCTGCTGTGCAAAGAGAGCCGCTGGTCAAAGGTCAGCCCAGCTACGGATTCTCACAACGCGAACAAACTAAAATCCACAGCGGTTCATCTGTGTGTGTTTGTGGTTTTCAGGCGATCTATATGTACCAGAAAGCAGCGATTCTCAGCATGATGACGGAAGACGACGTGAGGAAGACTGGCGAAGACATCGTAGAAGTCTTTAGGTTGTTTTTATTCCACATCCATAAACCTTCATCATGTCCAACGTAACAAACAAAAAAACTCAAACATGCTGCAACGTTTTAATTGTCTCAGTTAACGAAGGCCAAACATGTTTGGAAGCGAACTTGAAAAGGTTTTTCACCATGAAGCCATTTTTTCTAAAGAAATAAATATTTGTTTTATGGTGTAAAAACTTTCAATGTATGGAAATATGGAAAATAAACTTAAAAACGTGAGTCAAAGCATTTAGAAAACTTCACTTTCAGTAAAAATGTCTGGCTGCAGTGGAGCTAAAAGTGTTTCTGTTAAAGTTTAGTTTATTCTTGCTGCAGGTTTGACCGTTCAGTGGTGGTTTCAGGCTCAGGGTGTAAAGGCGTTTCTGTGTGCAGGCAGGTGGAGGCGCTGAAACAGCGGCTGGCTGGGAAGTCCATCCCCATGGAGAAGTTTGCAGTGAGGAAATCCAGACGCTACAAAGCTGCTCAGCCCGTCCCGCTGGTCGTTCCTGCTCTGGTACGCCAGTCAAACATCGGCTCCACTTTAACTGGGAAATTATGGAAAAACTCAGTCAGAAAAGATGAATTTGTGTTTCTGTTTGTAGGAGATGATGTACGTCTGGAACGGGTTCACCATCGTAGGGAAGAGAGCCGACTACACCGAGTCTCTGCTGGTCACCATCGAGAAAGCTGAGCAGCAGCTTCGCAACGACACAAGTGAGCTCAACAATTCACTTCTGTTAGAAACGTCTAGTAATGAAACGATTATACATGGAAACAGGAAATACATCATGTTCTCTGTAGAAAGTGACAGAGACAAAAACATGGAGGCCAACAGGTGCAAACCTGATATAAACTACAAAACAGAAAAACACTGCAGCTAAAAATGCTGCAGCTAAAAATACTGCAGCTGAAAATGCTGCAGCTGAAAATACTGCATGCTGAAAATGCTGCAGCTAAAAATGCTGCAGCTATGCCTGTTGCAATGAACAATACACCAATTGATCACATATTAAATTAAAATGAACTCAATAATATCCTTTTGCATGGTTTATTGTTTTTCTCTTTTCTTTCTTTCTACCAAAAACTGGATGATGACGTTTCCAGTCTGGTGTTTTGGTCTCAACTAACTTTTACAGTGAAATCAACTGAATAAAAGCGATAAAAGTGAATTATTATTATTATTATTATTATTATTATTATTATTATAATAAATAATAATAATTAAAGCAATTTTTGAAAACCTTTACAGGAGTTAACACACAAAAGTTGTTTTGAGGACTTGAGGAAGTTGAATTCAAACGGAGCTTCATCCAGCTTTACTTCAGAGTCTTTTTGAGCATGTTAGCATGCTAACATGCTAGTATGCTAACATGCTATCCTGCTAGCATGCTAACAGTTTGTTTTCCGTCTCTCAGATCCGTCCGAGTTCCACCCAGACGACAGTGGCCTGGTCCAGATGTTGAAGGGTCTCTGCCTGAAACATCTGGGCAGGTTGCTTCAGGCTGAGCTCTGCTTCACGCAGGTCCTCTCCAGGTAACACACTCCACAGATCACCTGGCCTCTTCCTGCTGCTGTTTACTTCCTGCTGGTAAAGATCAGCTCTGTGTCTGTTTGCAGCGAGAGTCGCATCAAGTACGACCACTACCTGATCCCGTTCTCCCTCTATGAGTTGGGTCTGCTGTACAAACAACAGGGCGACTTCGTTAAAGCTGCCACTTACATTGAAAAAGCCAAGTAAGTTCATCTTTAATTCAAGAGACATTAATTACGTTTAAAACCTGTTAACATGTTTTAAATTAACACAAGTTTTGCTCTAAGAAATCTTTGGTTTTGCCTTAAAAATCTTTCCATTACAAATGTGCACAAAATTTTGTCAATGTTTCACTAATGTCATAAAAAAAAACAATTTCACAAATGCGATGTTTCCATTAAAAAATAAGAAACTCAATAAAAATCACATGTGAATAAGTTAATGATAATTCATTAAAACCTTGCCATCTTCCTCCAACTACTTCCTGTCATCTTCTTTGTGGTTTTTGCCAGTGGCAACATCCGGTTCTTGATTATGTGACTCATGATGTGAAATAATGTTTCCATTACAGTTTTGTGAAATAAACCAATTTTGATACGGCCATAAAAACGGTCTCGTTTCTCTAGCAACAAGAGTTTTTCTTCTAGAAATCTGTGTTTCTATTAAGCAAATTTATTTTTGAAATGTCAAATGTTTTGCTCAAATTTTTTCATAAGATAAAATCTTTCATCTTAGGATGTTTTCACACCTGGTGGTCCAGTCAAACCCCGGTTCTCTTTCTCACTGCACTGAGACAAGCAATCAAAACTAAAACGTGTTCCCCTCCTCACCTGTGGGGGCGCTGCACCAAGAACTACTGGAGGAAACATCTCTAAACCCTAGAAGAAGACACTGACCACAACCTCCTTCTTCACAAAATCTAAACAGTGTCGGTGTCAGATTTGATCAGTTGGAGGATTTATCTTTAGATAATACGAGCCGTTTCTCCCGCTGGCGCTAGACTCACTAACGTTTGTTTCAGTTGCATTTACCCAGAATGCCATGCACTGTAGTCCACTTCTGGTCTATTTGGCATTCACATATGCATTTGAACCGCACCAGAATTCACTTCAACCAAACCAAGACCCGGGTTTGTAGGCGGACCAGAGTTTGATTCTGCGTTCACACCTCACCTATCAAACCGGATCTTATAGACAACCGACCCGGAGTTTGATCAGAGCGGACTGAACTCATGAACGCAGCCCTGGATCGTCTTTGCTCTGACATAAAACCACACACCTCTGCAGCTGATCTTTTTCCTGTAGTAAACTGCTTTGCAGAACTGATTCACTGCTGTAACCATCAAAAACTCAGATATAAAAGTTGTTCATCTGAACTTTGACCTGAAAGAGTCACTGTGCGAAGTAGCAGCTTTTAATGTGTATTTATGATTCCAGAATCGGTTTATTTGCACTGACTGATGTTTGTTCTCCGTCAGGACGAACTACAAGGATTACTCCATGGAGTCCAGGCTTCACTTCAGGATCCACGCGGCGCTCAGCAGCCTGAAAGGCTCGCCTGTCAGCACGCCGTGACCTCAGCGGGAAAACCTCCGGTTCTCTTCACGCTTCAGCATTCACACTAACACAGATCGCTTTCAGCTCCATAAACCTGACGGAGCTGCAGCTTCAGGTTCCAGGCAGAGCTTTCCCATTGTCCGTTTATTCAGAAGTTAATGATCCATTAAGGAAGTCAGATTGGATTTGTTCACAAACGGTTCTGCTGCATCTTTCATCACCAAAAAGCACAAAGTAAAAACCAAACTTATTATTCCAAAAAAGAGCAAAACTTCTGGAAAAAAATGACAAATGGGATTTTAATTGCCTGTCTTTGGCTTTATTTTACTTAAATTATTATGTTAAAACAGAAATTATGACCCTACACTACAATAAATAATAATAAAATGTGTATTTTTGGGATAAACTGCTAAATTACAGTACAAATAGTGAAACCCTAAAGTATGCAGTCAGTCTAAGAGGAGAAACGCGTCGCGCTACGCAGTCACAGCCTTTTCACCAGCGGTGGCCTAAACAAAGCAGCTGATTTCACTCATTCCAAGCTCACACACACACAAGCTGTTTTGCACATCTGAAGGAGATTACACACACAAACGGCGGAAATTGCACATTTTTAGCAGCAATAGAGGATTTTTTTGTTGTTGTTATTGGATGATTTGTCAGGTTTTTGTTGGGTTCATGCTGAGAAGCCGAAGGTTTTAACTTATTGTTGAGTTTCTCAAACACAGAGCAGCTTTTGATTCAGGCGAGGTTTCTGCACCATTAGTTAGCTTAGCATTTAGCTACCAGTTTTGCCACATTTTAACAACTTTTTCCCTTAAATATTGACCCTGTGGCGTCCCACAGGGTCCGGCACTCGGACCATTTCTAGTATCGGTTCCTTTAAATGAAATGAAAACCCAAACGTTGCTGTTCTCCAGAAACGGAAGACAACTTTCAAAAAAAGGCAAACAACTTAAAATAATTTTATTCATAGTCTAAAATTATTAAACTGTAACAAACACACGGTGTTTTGTTGTTGAAGACGAAGGAAACTCAACATCATCGTCTTCATTAGTTCAGCAAAACACGTCAGCATTTACATTAATGTTGTGATTAAACATGGAGTCCCACAAGGTTGTGTACTTGGTACGCTATGTTTTAAATGTACTTTTTTAGGTTGGATAAATATTTTCATTTCTGTTATAAATGAATTACAGAACATTACAGTTCCCCAGACAAGCTAACCAACTTGTCTTGTTATTAAATGCTTTAAGTAAGAAATGAAGGAGCCATGAAGAGTCGATGACGGTTAGTAACAGATGAGAAATGAGAAATAAAAAGCATCTGAGTGTTACAATGGCTCGGTACCAGAACGTCTGTCGTTCAGCTTTACATGGTACAATCAATGTACTCTTTGATTAGCACATTGAAAATACTAATAATAATAGGAAGTTTGACTGCTAACGAGATTAAAACATTATATTTTCACTGAAAAAAAAAACTCAGAGGCATTTTAGGAAACATTTTTAGAACAAAACTCCTGATTTCAAATTATGAAGCAACAGGATGTGGATTCTTTATCACTTCAGAGAGATTATTTTATTAAGATTCACACTTTTGCAGCTCTGTCTCTGAGAAATAATAACCGTCACTCGCATGGCTGCTCAGCCTTCGAAGGATTGAAGCTTTAATTTTATTTTATTTTTGTAAAGTTTTGAACAAATTGCCTTTTTGTTTTCTGTTTTGTTGCTTTATAGCCTGAAATATGCTGTAAATCCTACAGACATTTAGATCAAAAGTACATTTATAAGAATATGGAGAGCGACTTTATAGTGTATCGTAAATGTAAGCACAATCTATTTTCTCCAAAACATGGATCAAAAATACTAATTCTTTATATTTTAGTTCAATGAGATTCTGAGGGAGGAAAAGTTTTGAGGTTTTGGATTAATAGAAATGATGAAAATCCATTTTTTGTTATTTTCTGTGAGCTTGAAGTCGTTTCTGCTTCCATTTAACCATCAGAGCCTCTGAATGTTTCTGTCGTCTCAACAACTTGATGCTTCAAGTGCAGAAAACTTTGTTCGTAGTGATTATGGAGGATTCGTGGCAACGAACAGAGTCTGAGTGAGAAATGCTCCTGGAAACAGGAGAGGTCAAAGGGCAAACTCCACTTCTTTTATTTTGAGTTTTTAATTTGGTTGTGATAAAACTGATGGGATATTATTTATTTTTTTAACAAATAGAAGTTTTTCATTGACTGTCTGGTTGTCTTGATTTATTATGATTTAGAATAAATGGTGTAAAAATTAATGTTGTTTAATTTGTTTTGTAACAAAATACTGAATAACAGGATTTCTGTGAGTTGAGGATCATTTATGACTTATGGAGAAAATTATGAAGTTAAGATTTTGACTGATAAAGCAAAGTTTTGACAAAATTTATTTTAAATGATCAGGCAGGAAGTGAAATGAAGCCTAAATAACTAAATAATAAAACAATCAAGTAAAAATTGTTCAAAATGAAAAATTAAAGCTGCAGTGTGTTAGAAAATTATATATTTTTAAATATTTATTGAAACTGTTTTCATGTTGTGACAGATAATCGGTTAAAAATAAATTAATTAATCTCCCCCGGCTTAGTGCAAACTAAAAAAACAACCAATCAGAGCCAGGAGGCGGGTCTTAGTGCTGTTAATCATCCTCTGTGTGACGCTGCTCATCCGCCTCTCTCAATGCTAGTTAGCCTAGCCACGATGACAACAGATAAACAGTTTTCCTGTAACACTAAGCCGTTTCTTTGCCATCAGCACATTTAACAGCGAGTTCATGAGGATGATTGACAGCGCTAAGCCCCGCCTCCTGGCTCTGATTGGCTACTTTTGGTGCATATCTTCAGATAGCTGCTCAGAGGAGATCAACCTTTTCACAGATGATCTCTCTCATAACAAACATTAAAAAGATCATCTTAATAAAAATGATGTACTGCAGCTTTAAATGTTTTTGCAGTGACTCGTTTCGTTGCCACGACCTTTGACTCCTGTAAGTGTCTCTCGGTGTTTTGTCCAGGTGATGATCGTCGGTGCCTCTGTGTGTGTCTGGTCTCCATTTCCAGGATGTTGCATGTTATTTAATATAATCTTTGGTTTTTATTGTCCTGTTGAGATCAAGGCCTTTTACTCTGGTGATCATTTGGTGCAATAAAGTGGAAACAGGAATGTTGTTCAGTTCGTGTGTGTTGGTGTTTTTATTTTACTTTCTTTCGTTTGTTTGTGTCGTTTTCAGAGTTTGAATTAGAGCAACAGTAGAAACATTTATCTGAAAACAAAAACAATAAATGTTGGCACCAGAATTATCTTCCAGTACAAACCAAACAATTTCAGGTTAAAGATTCGATAATTTGGGACAAAATCTAGATTTAAAAAAAGATTTTGAAAGATAATAAATTAAATTTCTCTTTTTTGCAGCTCTGATAATCAAACTCATTTTATCTCGTTTGCAGCAACAATCCATCGTAGTTTCAGGAACTTTCCGTTAGCTGAACGTCTGCGGAGCGAAGCGGCTCCGTCCTCACAGAGCGAATCGTTTTGAACTCACAGCTTGTTTTAACCGGGGTTCTGTGGAGAGGTTGTGAGCTGTCACTATCCTACAGTGCCTTTACTTTGGAAGAAGTTCGGTTCTGGTGTTTTGTTGAGAACTGACCCGTTTCCATCCGTCATCGAAGGCCGTAGTATCAAGATGGCCGCCGGCCTGCGCTCCTCGTCCACCCATGGTCGCCGCCATTTTTTTTGTCTTTGGTTTAACGAGACGCAGGGCGACGTCACGGTGCAGGTGAAACCAGATTTGACGTTCAGGAGGAAAATTCACATTTTTAAAATAACTTTCATGAACCAGATCAGACTCCAAACCACGGCAGCAAACTTTGTCACAAAATGAAACTTTTTTAGTTTCCTCTGGTGACTTTTTTCCAAAAATGCAACTAGCGACAAATTTAGCATCTTTTTATTTTTATATTACTGGAGACTTTAGCAAGACGTGAAATGACCAATCACTGCATCTAGCAACAAGTACCGGATGTAGTCAGTCTGATATCAAACCCATAAATATGAATTTTAATGTTTTTTCTCAGAAAATGTTGCATCTAAATAAATTCCTGGCTTTGATTCCCAGTCAGTCATGGATTCATCTTCTCACTTTGATATCATATAAAACTGATTTATTTAGTGTAGGTTCAGTATTTACATTATGAAATTATTTCATAAAGTTTGTTTTTTAATCACTTTTGAACTGAATTTGTTCTAAAGCTTGAATCACATAAGACCAAATATGCAAATTAGGCGATGACATCATCTAGCGACTTTTAAGATGGTTTGTTTCACTGATGCATAATTTATGTCATAATTTCATAATTATAATTTTTAGCCATTGTTTACGTCCAGATTCTGTCTGGCTGCAGAATTATGGCGACATTTTTTACGTCTGCGACGTAAAAGTCGGAAAAAATGCGATAAAATCCGTTCAGATTAAACGATTTGAAAACCGTCGGCAGTAATATTTTAGAAATGAGATTCAGAAAGTTCCTTCGCCTCGTCTTGCTCATGCAGCGATCTCCTGTGGGTAAGCTACTGCCTGCTGACATCGGCTCCGCAGAACCCCGCTTTAAAAGCCGAACTCCTCCTTGTAGGAAACGTTAAACTAAGTCTCAGGTTTTCTGCTCTTCCAGACTCTTGAACATTTGGAGAAACTTTGCTGTGATTTTGAATTAAAAAACGTCGGATTCATCGAGTCGTCACAGAAACACGAAACGTTTCGACGTCGGGGACAGAAATGTTCTGCGTTTTAGGAAACGTTATGCAAAAACTACCAAAGTAAATTAATGAAGCTTTGAACTAATTAATTAAAGGTTCCTGTCGTTATTTATGTGTTTTGTCTCACTACAGTAAATGTTTTATTTTGTGTAAATAAGAGATTAATTTTATGTTCTGATATATTTAACAACATTATATACAGTACCTGCTACAAGCCATAAATTTTACTTGTTGCTTCTAGATCTTAAACAAAATGCTTCCTTCTTTCCTTCATGTTTATGTTTTATTATTAGTTAAAATAATTTAGTTTTCCTCCCATTTTTTAGAAAACTCTTCATTTTACCTGTAAATTTAAACAATTTTAGAGATTTATATTAATATTTTTGCATGATTTTGAACTAATTGCTTTGTTTTTTAACCTAAAAATCATCTATTTTCCAGTTAAATTGATGTTTAAAGTTTTCTGAGGAAATTATTGAGAAAATGTTTATTTTTATCTTTTATTTCTAAGCTGAGCCTTTAATTGTGATGAAAGATTCAGGACTTTAATAATCTAACTTTGTTATTCTGTCATAATTTGTTTTTTCTGACTTTATTCTGAGCTGTAAATGTGAAATTAAATTAAATCAGTTAATCTGAACACATTTTGACTCTTTATTTTTAGTGTTTTTTGTAATTTCATCTCATTTTCTGCACATTTTGTGATTTTACACCTGAAACAATCTTTTATTCTGTAATTATGTATTTTCCTTCAGTCTGAAGAGTCAAAATGAGCTTCATTGGTTACAACTGCAGTGAAAATCATAGATAGATAAACTTTAGAAAAAGTAAAATAAAAAAACTCTTCAAATGTCTGAGTTTAATAAATCCTTCAGAAATATTCTGAATTGTGTCTCAATCCTTTTGAAAATAAAAAGGATTTAATGCGTTCAGCTGCAGATGTTTGCTTTCACTGAAGCGTCTCAGTGGTTTTGAAATTGTCTTTATTTATTCAGCGTTGGACGTTAACCTGTTTGTCAGGGTTAGGAAACGCTGCAGCTGCACACAAACATTTCAGACTTTTGATGCAAAATAAGCAACAAGGATGATGACTCGTCATTGACTTGTTTATACGCTTCTCCTTCTTCAAATTACTTTAAAACCCTACAATGACTGAATTTATCCGTATTTTCAGGGGAACCAACATGTACATTTGCTGCTTTCCTTCTTTGTTTCTTTCTTTCATAGACTAGGATCACCACAAAATGAATAACCTCGCTGATTGAACTCTGAAATGAATAAAAAGTCATTCAGTTAATCAATCAGTTACTCAGAATCAGCACAACATTGACTCTTTCCATCTTTAGGATGACTTGAACAAACTCCTCACTGTTGAATCAATGGTGTTGGCATCACTTTATTACAAATGATAGTAAATAATTGGAAATGTAGAAATATAATTCTACCAAGATAGAACTTAATCCGCTATTACCGGACACAACTGGAACTCCATAAAGTTTCGTAGTAAAAGTCACATTAAGACACAATCAGAGCGCATCATGCTAAACCGATCCTCCGCACAAAACCATCCTCCAACGTTTGTTTATCACGTCAGAATTTTAACAAGAAAGAAAAACACAGAGTACAAGCGATAAAATTGTTGTGTTATTAGATGCAGGTCACAGCTGTTGGAAGTGTACATTTTATCTTTAGGGTTTTATGTAACACCGTAAGCTACATTATTGTTGGTGCATAATATCACAGTGAACACAGATCCTAATCATCCATCACTAGTGGATCTGCTCTTCTCTTCTTCCGCAGCCCCTGGATGAACAGGAACAACTGATGTTTGTTCGTTCTGTAGGACACAATTTCCCTTTAAGGAGAAAACAATCAAAGTTTAGTTTGTTTTACATCGTTGCTTTTCAGCACACGCAAATGATAGAGCACTTAATAAATTAAAATAAAAGTTGTTCATTTACATTACATTCATTTAGACCAAAAAGGAAAGTTATTAGTTATACTCTACAATTCAGAGTAGAATTCAATTTTTAACGAGATCCAAATTTTTTAAAGTTTTGACAAACCTTAAAGTGTCTTCAGCTCGTGGAGCCGTTTCAGTGAAGTTAGCGATCATGGAGGGAAACTTGCTGCTGCTGTTCTGCTCGGTCAGAATGTTGCTGATGTCAGAAAAATCTGCTGTCATGTGATGAGCTGCAAAAAAAAAAAAAAAATTAACCATGTTTGCAAAAAGAAGTGGCAAGACCGTGTTTTCACTTAAGACTTATAAAATAGTTTCATGATTTTGGTTATACCTGTAGAATTTAAACTGAGGTAACACTGAACAATAAATCGTTGGGTAAATAGTTTGAAAAAGAAAAGATATTAAAGACCTGCTAACCTAAATGGCTGCAAATGCAACCATTGCTGAAAATGAATCAAACTCATGTAACTTAATGTAATGTTTCACCTCTCTGCAACACTTTGAGTCACTAAGCTTTATTCTGTTTTAAACCCTTGCTATTTGGTCAGTTTGATTTTAGAAGGGGAACAATGACATTTTTTATATAACAGAAACTTAAAATTTACTCTTTTTACATCTTTAAGATGACTAGAAGAAGACTCACTGTGTACACTGAGGGCGATGAGTTCAGCCAAAAGTAAAACATTCAGGATTCCCAAACAGACAGCCGCACGGAGGCAGAGCCTCTCTTTGGAGCTGTTCGAACCTTAACAAAAACCTCAACCTTAGCAAAATTGAATTCAATACACACTAAATTTCTCTGTAACTTCGTTCTTACCTGTGTGATTAGATGCAGTTTTTCCAACAGGTTCCATATTGACGTAAATCTCCTCCATCGCTTCAGACTCTGTGCTGGCTTTAAACATTGACTATAAAATCCACAGCAGTAGTGGAACTAAGTGGAAAAAAAACTGTGGGAAAGAGATGAGATGTCTGGTGTTCAACAAAACAAAAGGTAAACGTATTTTACAGATAACAACCAAATAAAGAAATTCATGAACGCAGATTCATTATTAGTTTCTTAAATATCTTACACAACATAAAATTCTTGAAGGTTTCAATAGTTTCATAAGTTCATATTTGCTGATTCGGTTCTGTATCAATGAATATTTATTTATCCTTTTTCTTTGTTTTCCTTCAGCTTGGTTAATCCTACTCATAATAAACACATTACACTTTTCCATGGGTGAAAAATAATTGACTCTTTCCATCTTTAAGATGACACAAAAATTAAAAATAGTTTTAAATCACGGATAGAAGGATGAAAAAATACATCTGATGTTATCATGTTCTTGCTTCATCTTGCTCCTGCGGATGGCTGTGTCCAAAAATATTTCCTAAAGATTAATAAATTGTTGGAGCAGATGCCCGACAGTTTTACAGGTTTCATTCCGTCCTGATAACTAGTCACTGCCTTGCTCTCGGTAAAAACAACTATCATCTTTGTATTTTGCTTTCTAAATCCTCTTTTAACCCTGTTTCTTG